>NC_055975.1:31595655-31710655 GCF_018492685.1 Alosa sapidissima
CCCAGGGGTCGATCTTGGGGCCACTATTATTCAACCTCTATATGCTCCCACTTGGACAAATCATTCAAAATAATTTGATTTCATATCATAGCTATGCAGATGACACACAAATTTACTTAGCTCTATCACCAAACGACTATGGACCTCTTGAATCTATGTGTCAGTGTATAGAACAAATCAACACCTGGATGTCTCAAAATTTTCTTCAGCTGAACAAAGAAAAAACTGAAGTAATTATATTTGGTAAAAAGGAGGAAAGACTTAGGGTTGCCACTCTCCTTGACACAAAAGGGTTGAAGGCAAAGGATACTGTTAAAAATCTTGGTGTATTAATTGGCAGTGATCTAAATTTCAACAGCCACATGAAAGCGATAACTAAATCAGCTTTTTACCACCTCAAAAATATTGCCAAACTCAGAGGGCTGATGTCAAAGCATGACTCAAAAACTCATTCATGCATTTATCTCCAGCAGGGTTGATTACGGCAATGGACTGTTCACAGGCCTTCCTAAAAAGACTATTAAACAGCTTCAGGTGATACAAAATGCAGCAGCTAGGATTCTAACAAAAACTAAAAGAACTGACCACATTACTCCAATTCTTAAGTCCTTGCACTGGCTTCCAGTAAGTCACAGAATTGACTTTAAAGCACTATTGCTTGTTTATAAATCAGTAAAGGGAGCAGGACCTAAATACTTGTCAGACATGCTTCAGCAGTACACACCTTCTCGTCCTCTCAGGTCCCAGGTGAAAAACCTGCTAGTAAAACCTACAGTTAGAACTAAACATGGTGAAGCAGCTTTTAGCTGCTATGCGGCTCAGCTGTGGAACCAACTTTCGGATGACATCAAAAAGGCCCCAACTGTAGCCTGTTTTAAATCTAGACTTAAGACCAAACTGTTCTCAGATGTTTTCTGCTAACTGTGCCGAGTTACAAATTCTGAATCTGCCTTGATAATTATTCTACCTTGTCTTTTATTACTTTTGCCTTTGTTTTTGCTTACTAATTATTCTTTATTTTTAAATGATTTTACCTTGTGTTTTATGTTTTCTTTTTATTATGATCTTTACCTTTTAACTATTCTTTGACTATATTGCCCTTCTATGCTTTTATTTGTTATTATTGTTTGGTTTTGTTTATGTAAAGCACATTGAATGACCTCTGTGTATCAAATGCGCTATATAAATAAACTTGACTTGACTTGACTTGACTTGACTAGTCACCGAGCTCACTTATACTTAATGACGACTCTGCCTTAGAATCGTCTGTACAGCAGGAGCGTATACTATGGGCTGGTCTCACACACACACACACACACACACACACGCACACATACACACACACACACACACACAGCGTATACTATGGGCTGGTCTCATGCACACACACACACACACACAGCGTATACTATGGGCTGGTCTCACTGCAGCAAAGACAATGTTAGCCTTGCGATGAAAAGATCCTCACAGATTGTCATTGCCAACTCTTTTCTAGACATTGTTATGATGGAGAGACACACAGGGCTGTATTTTGCTCGTTTTCCACACGCGCAAAGTTTGCACTATTTTGCACGTTTATTTTTAAACAATGCGCCCAGGGGTGTGGCAGTTAACAACCTAAGGAGTGGCCTGGCGCATTGTCTAAAAATCGCTATTGTACACCTGGTCAGAAGTCTATGGCGAGTTGTTTATGTTATTTTAAGAGCGCATTGTCAACAGTCATATTGGCAGGTGCACAACGCACCGTCCTTCTATCATTCATGAATGCACACCAGCGCACGTCCATGCAAAGCATTACAAATTGCACGATTACAATGGGAAACATAATTAGAATAAAGATATTACGAAATACTGTACATCTCATGATGAGTAGTTATTCACCATCATTTGCAAATTGGTAATGACGGTTAAAAGTGATTAGGGGAGAGGCGAGAGACACGTATGGAGCACAGCTGAAGATGCACTGTCACGAGATATAAGCAACTCCTCTGCAGGATAAATGTTGTTTTATTCAGTCATTTGAGCAATATTAGGGTAAGTGTTGCTTTTTCCAATGTTTTCGATGGTAACCCATTGTCAGTCAATAGTGAAAGTTACTGCATATACTGTAACGGTGAAGTTAGTTTCACTTTGCCAATGAGTTCAAATAATAAACAAGTACAAATGTGTGAAGGCTATGCTAGGTTTTAGTAAAGCATGGTTTAGTGGAATGACTATTCCATACGGTCTCGCAAGCAGCCTCCTTCAAATGCGCCGTTGAATGTCAAAATACCGATGCATTCTTTGACATCGCGCTTTGCGCCGTTAAAGGGAATGACAGATGTCATACTCATTGGTTTAAATTATGTTATACGCCCCAAACACACCCCCATGACTGATTAAGAAACCTTGGAACACCTTGTTGCGCCATGCGCTCAACGTTTGATAACGAAAACCCTCCCAATGTGGACTGGACATCCTACTAAATTTGAATAAGCTTTTGACGAGTGACTATGCGCTTTAGACTGTCATGATAGGGCCCACAGACACACACACACACACACACACACACAGTCCACCTTACTGTGATCACACACACACAAACACACACAGTCCACCTTATTGTGATCACACACACACACACGCAGTTCACCTTACTGTGATCACACACACATGCAGTCCACCTTACCGTGATCACAGAACTCTTATATTACACTACACACAGGGCTGAATGGCTGATTACTGCACTGTGAAGTTTGTGGCCTTGTGTATTTATGTGTTATCTATTCTGAATAAAGAAGTTAAACATGCGTGTGTGTGTGTGTGTGTGTGTATGTGTCTGTCTGTGTGTGTGTGTGTGTACGTGCATGTGTGTGTGCGTGCGTGCGTCTGTGTGTGTGTGTATACGTGCGTGCGTGTGTGTGTGTGTGTGTGTTTCGGTGTGTTCCACTTAGACATCTTTGTTCTGATTGCCTCGGTGCCAGTGGTTGCCGTGCGTAACCAAGGCAACGTGTTGGCGACGTCGCTGCGTAGTCTGCGTTTCCTGCAGATCCTACGAATGCTGCGCATGGACCGACGTGGAGGAACCTGGAAACTCCTGGGGTCAGCCATCTACGCCCACAGCAAGGTGCACACACACACACACACACACTGGGGTCAGCCATCTACGCCCACAGCAAGGTGCACACACACACACACACACACTGGGGTCAGCCATCTACGCCCACAGCAAGGTGCACACACACACACACACACACACTGGGGACAGCCATCTATGCCCACAGCAAGGTACGCACACACACACACGCACACACACACACACACACACACACTGTGGTCAGCCATCTACGCTCACAGCAAGGTACACACACACACACACACACACACTCTCTACAGTTAGTGCTGTATTGCTCTGCTGGGGTTTCATTTGTAGACCATTTAAATATAGTCAACACCTATGTGAGATATTATTGTAAAACAGTGTCTCATGGCAAAGGAAATGGGAGAATTGGCTGATGCTGAAAGTTGGGTCAAGCTTAAAGGCACACTATGCAAGATTTTCACCTTTACAAAGCCAATTTGATGGTAAACGAACTTGTAATAGGTGAGTCCTTCACCTAGCATAGCTATCCAGCTTAGACGTAGCGAGTCCCTACCGAGAAAACCAGCCTTGCAACTTCCAAGAGCGGCGCCCCGCCAAATCTCGTGAGAATCGTGAAACATTACCTTGTCAGTACATACAGCTCTCTGCCTGTTAATCCTTCACCTCCACAACAAAAGCATTTGCATTGTGTACAGGGGGGATAAGTCATGAGAAGTTTGCTATTTACAACAGCAGAGTAACATATAAATACACCGCAACTCTAGAGGGAGCTCTACACTTGTCAAAAATACCTGAACCTGCATAGTGTACCTTTAAATACCTAAACCTGCATAGTGTACCTTTAAATACCTGAACCTGCATAGTGTACCTTTAAAGAAGCAGAGGAATGGGATCAGAAGTCAGATTAGGCGAGACACTACAGGTGAATAGAGTAAACTTTTTAACTATTAAACTTCCCTAGTTGATTAATTACATTAATATGAGAAAAAATGTATTACACGTTTTCTGTAATTTAATGTTTACATATGCAAATGAGGCATTATCTAATTAAAAATGTGGCACGTGTGTGTGTGGGTAGGTGTGTGTGTGTGGGCAGGTGTGTGTGTGGGTGTGTGGGCAGGTGGGTGGGTGGCAGGTGTGTGTGTGGGTGTGTGGGCAGGCAGGTGTGTGTGTGGGTGGGTGGGCAGGTGTGTGTGTGGGCAGGTGGGTGTGTGGGCAGGTGTGTGTGTGGGTGTGTGGGCAGGTGTGTGTGTGGGCAGGAGGAGCTCTTGTATTAGAAGAGGACGTTTCCTGTTTTATTATTATTGTTATTATGTGTTGTTGTTATTATGTGTTGTTGTATTTTGTTGTTGTATTTTGATTGTTAAAATCAAACTGAACAAGAAGTCCTCAAAAAAGAGAGGGCAGAGTCAATCTTTAAAAATAATAAATGCCTACCTTGATTTTTGTTCTCAAAGTTGTGTTTTGTTTTGCAACACATAATTCTACCTGTGTAGGCTCTAATTGTGTGTGTGTGTGTGTGTGTGTGTGTAGGAGCTGATCACTGCCTGGTATATCAGCTTCCTGTGTAGGCTCTAATTGTGTGTGTGTGTGTGTGTGTAGGAGCTGATCACTGCCTGGTATATCGGCTTCCTGTCTCTCATCCTGTCATCCTTCCTGGTGTACCTGGTAGAGAAGGACGACGTTGCCATGGAGATGAGAGACCCGCTGGGCCCCACCCCCTCCACAGAGCCACAGGACTTTGACACCTATGCAGACGCCCTCTGGTGGGGACTGGTGAGAACTGCACCCATACACAAATACTAACACACACACACACACACACAGCCACACATAAACATACACACATACTCTGACTCACTCATTCACACACACCCAAACTAACGCACACACACACAAGTTCAAGTTTCTTTATTTGTCACATGCATAGTCATAGACCTACAACAGATAGATAGATAGATAGATAGATAGATACGTTATTGATCCCCGAGGGGAAATTCAGGGGGGTCTCAGTAGCATACAGACATCACACACAACATGCACTTACAGCAGAAATGGTAAATATAAGTATAAGTATAAACATATAACCAAACTCCACTGTACAATAGAGACAGTAGGAGATAAGAAAAACTAACAAAACTAAATACTAAATACACTATATAAATCAAATGTAAAAAATCCAGTGTGCTTGAGGGTGATGAAGCATAAGACGCTTGTAGTGACAGGGCCGGGACTGGTGAGGTGCTAAAGGGAGTGAGTGTCATGGCGAAGGTGCAAAAAGTAGTCCAACAGTAGTCCTTTAGTTATGTGTGCATGGTGAGGTGCTTAAGAGAGTGAGTGTCATGGTGAAGGTGCAAAAAGTAGTCCAACATTAGTGCAACAGTGCAATAATAAGGTCTAGAGACCAGCATAAATAATATGGACAAATAGGAGAGTAAAGTGTAATGTAGACAAGGTAAAATAAAAAACTATGTCTGTGCAAGAACAGGTTGAGGTAATAGGGTTATAGCCATTCAGTATTGTAGCAGAAGCCATTGATCATGTGTGCTAATATAGCATGAAAAACAGTGTAGCAGGAAAACAGTAGTAAAAACATTAGGCTGTGGACATTAGTAAAACAGTAGTAAAACAGTGGTAAAGCAGTAGTGGGCAGTCATTACTCAAACATGGAGAGGCAGACAGACTAAGCAGAGAAGTCTCTCTCCTCTTCCCTTTAGTGAAGCATTGAACAGTTCAATGGCCCTGGGGACAAATGACTTCCTCAGCCTTTCAGTTGTGCATGGCAGTGAGCGAAGTCTCCAGCTGATCAAGCTCTATTGCTTTTTAATAGTGCTGTAGAGTGGATGGCATTCGTTGTCCAAGATGTTGATCAGTTTGTTCAGGGTCCTTTTGTCAGATATTGAAGTGATGCACTCCAGTTCAGCTCCCACTACAGAGCCAGCCTTCCTTACCAGCCTGTCAAGTCGCCCAGCATCCTTCTTCTTTGTGCTTCCTCCCCTGTGCTTCCATACCTAAGACCAGTCGCTCCAGTGTCTTCATCACATGTGATGTTAGGGCGACAGGCCTGAAGTCATTAAGCTCACTGGGGTGTGGCTTCTTAGGGACGGGGGTGAGACATGATGTCTTCCACAGTGTTGGAACTTGTCCGAGACGTAGACTCCAGTTGAAGATGTGCTTCAGTGAAATGAACAGGCAGTGAAATGAACAGGCAGTGAAATGAACTCCTGACTCCACTCCAACTGTGCTATCACATACTAGTGTAATAATGTGTGTGTGTGTGTGTGTGTGTGTGTGTGTGTGTGTGTGTGTGTGTGCGTGTGTGTGTGTGTGTGTGTGTGAACTCCTGACTCCACTCCAACTGTGCTATCACATACTAGTGTAATAATGTGTGCGTGTGTGTGTGTGTGTGTGTGTGTGCATGTGTGTGTGTGTGTGTGAACTCCTGACTCCACTCCAACTGTGCTATCACATGCTAATACGTAATAATAAGTTATAGAATAAAAGTTACGTTTAAAACGTGAATAAGAAGCTAAAATAAAGATCAAAGTTACCCCCCCCCCCCCCCCCCCAGACTACCCCTACCCATAAATATAATAAAACCTTGTTCTACTAAAGTGCTCACTAAAGTAGATCCAGGGCTTAAGGTGCAGGGTGCATAGTGCAGCTCATGAGGGAGGTGCATGTCATGGTTTGATTCAGGAGCCTCACCGCTTGTGGATAAAAACTCCTCCTGAGTCTTTCTGTGTTAGACATGATGCTTCTGAATCGCTTGCCTGATTTCAGCAGCTGAAATAGGCTGCTGCCGCGGTGGGAGGTGTCTTTCTGATGGCCAACATCTCTTCTGATGGCCCTACTCCAACATCTCTTCTGATGGAGTTCGTTCAGGGATGGAAGAGATAAACCGCAACAACGCTCAGCGGCACGGATCACCCTTTGGAGGGCCTTCCTGTCCTTCTCACAGCTGTTGCCATACAACACTGCCATATCCTATGCTATCATATCCTGCCCTATGCTGCCCTATCCTATCCTGCCCTATCCCATCCCATCCCATCCTATCCTGCCCTATCCTATCCTATCCTATCCTGCCCTATCCTATCCTATCCTATCCTATCCTGCCCTATCCTATCCTATCCTGCCCTATCCTATCCTGCCCTATCCTATCCTATCCTATCCTATCCTGCCCTATCCTATCCTATCCTGCCCTATCCTATCCTATCCTGCCCTGTTGCCATACCACGCTGCCATACTCTGGTCAGGATACTCTCCACAGTGGCAGAGTAAAAAGTGCAGTACACCAACCTGCCTAAATGACTACCGGCCTGTGGGGCTTACCTCGGTGGTGATGAAAGTGTTTGAGAGACTGGTCAAGGAGATCATCTCTGGTCATCATCATGGTCAAGAAGATCATCTCTGGTCATCATCATGGTCAAGGAGATCATCTCTGGTCATCATCATGGTCGAGGACATCATCTCTGCCTCCATCCCCAGCACCACGGATCCGCTCCAGTTCGCCTACCGCCCTAATAGATCTACGGGGGACGCCATCTCACATGTCTTGCACACCACTCTCAGCCATGTTGACAAGAGTTAAGGGAACTACATGAGACTGCACACCACTCTCAGCCATGTTGAGGAAAGGGAACTACATGAGACTGCTGTTCATTGACTAACAGCTCAGCTTTTAATACAACATCCCCCTCGAGTCTGTTTTGCAAGCTGCGTGACTTGGGTCTGAACAGTGGTCTATGTGCATGGGTCCTGGACTTCCTCACAGGCAGATCCCAGGCGGTGAGAGTCGGAGTACACGTCTCCAGCTCCATCTCCCTAAACACCGGCGCTCCACAAGGGTGTGTGCTTAGCCCACTGCTGTACTCCCTGTACACGTATGACTGTGCAGCCATGCACAGCTCCAACTCCATCATAACATGTGCAGATGATACAGTAGTGCTGGGGTCCATCTCCGACAACAACGAGACTGCCTACAGGGAGGAGGTAGATAGGCTGGCATCATGGTGCAGACTAACTGCCTCCAACTTAACATCAGCAAAACAAAGGAGCTTGTGGTGGATTTCAGGAGGGTCAGCACTCCTATGCCCCCCTCTACATCTACGGGGCCCCAGTAGAATGTGTGAGCTGTTTTAAATATCTGGGCCCCAGTAGAACGGGTGAGCTGTTGTAAATGTCTGGGTGTCACCATCTCTGAGGACCTCACCTGGTCTGCTCACACCTGAGGACCTCACCTGGTCTGATCACACCTGAGGACCTCACCCTGGTCTGATCACACCATGGAGGTATTATATATAACTGGAGAGAGTGACTAAGTCCCGCCCTCCATTCAAATGAATGGTGGAGGCTAGGCTAGTAAATCCGGCCAATTCATAGTCAACGCCATCTTGAACACTGGGGTTCGGATCCAGCGCCATGCTCTGACCATGCGCAAGGTTCCAAAGCTGGAAATGACGAATGGACCAACGTCGATTTTTATTGGATATTCTGAAAAAGAGAGTCGTCCTCCAGTTAAGAGGGTGGCGATAATGCACATACATTGCTTGCCATGTAACAAGAAGAAGAAAAAGTTGCTCGGGAACGTGCGTGGTGTCCGAGTGGAGACGCCCTAAAGCGCAACTTAATTTCATTGGTTAACAGCGGCTCTAACGAAGAGCGGTCTGCCTGCCATCCTGCTGCTGCAAATATGCATTTGAACATGACGTGAAATATCCGTAGTCGAACTATAAATAGGCCTAAACTATTCCGTTTTTAGTGTCATGTGTAGTGCACTTTTACAGTCTATAATTAGTTTGTTTTTTATTTTATTGTTTGCCATCTCATAGCGGGTGCTCTAAACGTATTCTAGCGTTGGCCCATGACCAAATCAAGCCAATAATAGCCAGTAGCCACAATAATGACTGAAGCCAGCCAGAGCCTGCCACCCTGTTTCGAAAATGGAAGATAACGCACAGGGGCCGGTTCCCCGATAACGCTCACTCTAAGCGCGCTAAGAGGACTGAAAAGATGTATCTTTCCAAAGTTGTTTATGTTCCTAAGTGTGTTCCCCGAAGTGTCCCTTAGGAAGCTTCTTAACACGCTGCCTCTTACGTTCGATGTTACAAAGGCGCTGTCCCAAGTGAGGTGTTGAATTAGTTGGCATCGATTGCTCAGGAATCGATTTTCTACTTCACGCGAAGGTGCATGACGGCGTTAAGAAAGACAACACGTTCTATGCAAATGAAACATTCCTCAAACTGTTTATTGCGAGACAAGGCCCTTTCATTGAACGTGTGCTGTGCTCTAATGGAAACCTTATTGCGTAGCCAAGTAGCCTAAATTGAGTTATTTTTTTAATTATGCATGGTTTATTTTTTATTAAATTCGTAGACTGGAATGCCTCGCGGCAACAATTATGTTTTAATGTAGTAGCCTACTGCTTCAGCCTCTGGCAAGCTCAAAATGGGGCGGCTATGGGTTGAGAGCAACGTGTTGGAGACCCATGGTGTATAACGAGACAAGGGCTTTATGCCGCTGTTGTGTAATTTATTGTCTTTAATCATGTTTAGGCTATTTTTGTTCGGGACAAACAACAACGAAACAAGTGTGTGTTTTTGGAAATAATGTCATGAGTGTGTGTTTTTGGTGTGTGACACATCTTCTGCAGATCACCTTGACAACCATCGGCTACGGCGATAAGACACCCAAGACGTGGGCGGGGCGACTGCTGGCCGGAACCTTCTGCCTCATAGGAGTGTCCTTCTTCGCCCTGCCCGCAGTGAGTGTGTGTGTGTTGTGTGCGTGAGTGTGTGTGTGTTGTGTGAATGAGTGTGTGTGTTGTGTGAATGAGTGTGTGTGTATGTGTATCGTGTATCACAATAAACAGCAGAACTTACCGAACACATAGGTGTAAAGCATTCCCTTATACAATTAGCCGTTCCAGAGTAATCCGGTTTTGAAATTGAAGCAAATGTCTACAAGGTCTCCAACTTTGGACTTTTTGTAATACACGATAAGGCCAAATACAAAATATATGTTAACAATATCACCTAGATAACTGTAAATATTAAAACCAGAGTTTTTCCAATGTAGTTTCACAAAATGCTAAGCATTAAGTTTCTTAAAGCTGAGCTGTGCATTTATTGTTCAGTGCATGATTTCATAACAGGCCAAATAGAAAATAAATGCTAAATGTTAAATATAGCCTTGATACCTGTAAATATTTATATCTGATTATGTACATACTATATATATCAGATTATGTACAGTATAGTTGGATCAATTTGGAGAGTTGGATTATAGGATGCTCCAAAACTCACACAAACGGAGTCTTAAAGGAGCCACTGTAGTGAATGTGGCATAATTCACCTTTGTTATTAAGTGTGGTTCTACACACTGTTCATATTAAACGCAGCACTTTGTTCTGTCTGTAGTTACTTCATGTAAGTATAACTGTTCAGGGATCGCGGTCCCTTTAAACGTTATGAATGTGAATGTGTGATGACGTGTAGCCCCATGCCTGTTTTGTTGCTGGACAGCGCCATTTTTGATTTCAGTGTTTTTCCTATGAAAATAAACCACCCACGCATTTGTGTGCTCAACAAATAACAATAATGCCGATTACCATGATCATTTTGGGTAGCCTACTATAATCATGATATCATATTTTCATGCCATTTCTCTAGTGGCTGGTAAAAAAAGTTGAGTGGCTGGTAGATTTTGGAATCCACCAGCCACAGTGGCAGGTGGAAAAAATATTTAATTTCCATCCTTGGTGTGTGTGTGTGAATGAGTGAGTGTGTGTGTGTGTACTTGTTTGCCCTGCCCGCATTGACACACGCACGCACACACACAGATAGACAGACAGTTCATCTCCGCCCCCTACCGCAATTTACGAACATCCACAACTGAACGACATAGCCTACATTCAAACGCAGTTGAATGAAGTTAACTGATGATATTAAAAAGAATCAAATGTTTAGCGATGATGAAATAATACAATAAAACGTCAACAAGCAGGGAGATAATGAAGACCAGTAGTTCTACTCAAACTACTTGTGCACGTAGGCTATGGAAGATTGGTCAAATCTAGCAAGTAGGAATTCAAGTGGATGACGTAAAAGGTAAAGTAAGACTTTCTAAATAGCGAACACAAACTGGTGGTGAGTGTGCCAACCCATGCCGACTGAAATGGAGTGTTTATGCTGTGCAGAGTGGGATAAAATACTGCCATCGATGGTGGGCAACGCTCCCGAAGAGGAGCGTGACCGCACTTGTGTCACTGCTACCGACGACTTCTCAGCAATGATCCATCCTGCAGTCCTCAGTTTTTTTTTTCCACACTCACACCACCAGTTCGTGTTTGCTCTCGTTCTCTCATCCGACTCGCCTTGACTAGTCGCAACGTCCTCTCTTCCCAGATCCAAAGCTCGCAACTCCTCTTCAGTGAACTCCGGTTCGAAAAGGTAGGGTCTTGGCTCTTGGTAGTCGAAGTCATCATCTTCGTCTATCGTGTAATCTTCCATATTCATCGCCATTAGAACTCTTAGAGAAAGCCCACCTGTGTCAGTGTCAGCCTAGTAGCAGAGAACTTGGTAGTCACGCTGGTGTATTGCCGGAAATTGAGGGTTTACAGATGCTGCGTGATGTCTTTGCGCCTGGCAGCGGTGCTTTGCCGGTGCTATGCCCGAAAATAGTTCCAAATCTTAATTGGTCTAGTAAATCCCTTTGTGTTAATTTGCATTGATATTTGTACTCGATGTGAATGTACAGGTTACGAGAAATAATTATAAAAAATCATTATTTGATTCACTTTTGCAACGACATGCTAGCTGGCATCTCCGGATTACAGCGACTACGCTAAACTAAAGCTAACCGGGCCGTTTCTAGATTAGGACAATGGCTGGGTCGGCTATAAAACGCTTTGGCTCACTCATCCAACTCTAGGGACTGCGAGGAGTGACGTATTCCTTTAAAATTTTCTCTTATTGATGCATTTAACCGCAATTTGGATTAAAACCTGGTTTTAGGCGGAAGTAAGACACACACACGCGCGTGTAGACGTGAGCTTTCATGGGCAGTTGTGCTACATACAGGGGCATAGCTAATTAGGCGCTTTCATGGGCAGTTGTGGTACATACAGGGGAATAGCTAATTAGGCGCTTTCATGGGCAGTTGTGCTACATACAGGGGAATAGCTAATTAGGCGCTTTCATGGCCAGTTGTGCTACATACAGGGCAGGGCTCTGAACCGGTTCAAGGAACGAAAACGAAAACCGAAAACGAACGGAATTTTACGGAATTTTACGAGGAGCGGAAACGGAAACGAAAACAAAATGGTCTACAACTGTTCCGGAACAGAAACGTTATTCTGAAATCCACAAAACCGGTTAATAACGGTTTTTTTTTTTCGTTCTCTAAATAACAGCCTAATAATTTGATTTCTGCAGTTTGAAAAAAAAAAAAAAAAAAGAATAAATGGACCTTTGGTCCAAATGTGTATATTTTGTCTTGCTGTTGTAATGTAACCTATCCGTCTGCCACTTCGGATCTTAGGCCAGCTCGTAGCGTAGGCTACTGAAACTGATTTGGAAATTGTTTGTAGCCTATGCGTAATAGCCTATTTTGCCTGTCCACGCCTTGTCGTTTTAAAGTCGAGATTTGAAATGTTTGCGCAATTATAGCCTATTCTATGTAGAAGAGTTAAACGGGAATTTTGAGATAGGCCTTGTCAGCAACAGACAGGTTCGTTTATAAACAGGGTTGGAATTATAGCGCAAGCCTTTGAAGATCTCCATATGGATAAAACTTAGGCTATAACCAGGTAAGGAGTTTAGCACGTATCCAGAAATATTTTTGATAAGAAATTATTTATAGGCATAGGTTAGGCCTACAGTAAGTCTGTAGGCTATGGGATGGATAGCCCATCTGAATGTTTTTGGATGCCGCCTGTGATTTATTATTTTTGGGCATAGCTACGGTATAGGCTAAATCAAGGGGAAATAATGAGTAGCCTACGTCTATTCTCAGGTAAAGTCCACAAAAATAGACTTGATAGGCCCGCCAAACACTGCCGGAACTTTAAGAACGAACGATATTTTGCGTTCCGAACCGGTTCAGGACCGATATGTTGGTGGCGGAACGCATGCAAGAACGAAAACGTTAAACATAGGCCTACCTGAACCGTTCGGAACGGAACGTTTGAAAAATAATTTCGTTTTCAAGCCCTGATACAGGGGAATAGCTAATTAGGCGCTTTCATGGGCAGTTGTGCTACATACAGGGGAATAGCTAATTAGGCGCTTTCATGGCCAGTTGTGCTACATACAGGGGAATAGCTAATTAGGCGCTTTCATGGGCAGTTGTGCTACATACAGGGGAATAGCTAATTAGGCGCTTTCATGGGCAGTTGTGCTACATACAGGGGAATAGCTAATTAGGCGCTTTCATGGGCAGTTGTGCTACATACAGGAAATAGCTAATTAGGCTCATTTTACACTTCTCCTCCCATCTCTTTACACAAAACTCCCACTTTCCCCCGACCCTCCTATGAATGCATATGCATGAGATGGAAAAACGCAACTTGACATTCTCAACTCTTGCGACAGGCAGTCTGCGCTTTTACCTCAGTGCGGCCTGTTTGTACACACCACACCATGTTTTTACGCGCACGTTCAAAACAAATACACCTGAAGTGGACGCAAAAGCGTTAGTACACCTGGCCGGAGTGTGTGGGTGTGTGTCCTTCATTGTGTGTGTGTGAATGAGTGAGTGAGTGATACTTTTTTCTTGTGTCATTCCACTTTATTACACCCACTTGGGCTTTACTGTTTGGATTCTTTTAAATGGGTGGAACCTGAGATAATACTAATGTCATGTTAACAGCCTCACTGGAAGTATACTCACTGAAAAAAATGTTGACGCGTTCAATACTTATTATCCCCACTGTATGTTTGCTCTGTGTGTGTGTGGTGTGTGTTTGTGTTTGTGTGTGTGGTGTGTGTGTGTGTGTGTAGGGTATTCTCGGGTCTGGTTTAGCTCTGAAGGTCCAGGAGCAGCATAGACAAAAGCACTTCGAGAAACGAAGAAATCCTGCAGCAGGACTGATACAGGTAACACACACACACACACACACACACACACACACATACACAAACACACGCACGCACGCACGCACACTCACACACACACACACACACATACACAAATACACACACACACAAACACACACCACACACACACATACACACACACTCACACACACACACTCATACCACACGCACGCATGCACGCACACACACACACACACACACATACACAGTTTATTTACTGTATTCCCCAGAGTTTGATAAGTTGATACATACCCTTCTTATATCCGTGTGTGTAGTTACTCAGTCTAACACCCCCACCGCTAGCCTAGCTTAGCACAGGTGCCTGGAAGTGGCCGGCTTCATTAGCCTACACCTCCCAATAGTGACAACAGAACTCCAACATTTCCCTATTTACATGCTGTGATTTGTATAGTTACAATGTGTACAAATAACAATTGTACATTGTAACTATACAAATCAAAAAGAGATTTCAGTAGTGTTTGTCGCATGTGAAGTGAAACAGGTGTGTAAAAGAGATTTCAGTAGTGTGTGTCACATGTGAAGTGAAACAGGTGTGTAAAATGTATGTGTGCTTCCTCCAGTCGGCATGGCGATACTACGCCACAAATCCTCTCAGAGATGACCTCATCGCCACCTGGAGATTCTACGAGACCATCATATCACTGCCCTGTTTCAGGTACACACACACACACACACACACCATCATATCACTGCCCTGTTTTAGGTACACACACACACACACACACACACACACACACACACACACACACACACACATACTCTCTCATTTTCAAACACACACACACACTCTCTCTCATACTCACACTCTCTCTTTCTCTCTCTCAGACACACTCTCACACACACACTCTTTCATTTTCAAACACACACACACTCTCTCTCTCATACTCACACACACTCATACTCTCTCTTTCTCTCTCTCAGACACACTCTCACACACACACTCTTTCATTTTCAAACACACACACACACTCTCTTTCTCATACTAACACACACTCTCTCTTACACACACACACACACACACTCTCTCTCTCTCTCTCATACTCACACACACTCATGCTCTCTCTTTCTCTCTCTCAGACACACTCTCACACACACACTTCACACATGCTGACAGAAAATGTTTGTGTATGTGTTAGAGATAGATATTGTCTGTGTGTAGGTGTGTACATGTGTGTGTTCAAGGTCAAGGTCAAAGTCAAGGTAACTTTATTGTTCCCGAGGGGCAATTAATTGCACAGCCAGCAGCCAGACATAAGGACAAGACACACAACAATACATAACAATACAACAATACATAACACACAAATATAGTTAAAACAGTTCTGGCAGACTGTTTAAAATGGAAATGGAAGTCGGGATAAAAGAGTTTCTGAGTCTACTGGACCTGCATCTGGGCCTGGAGTACCTACGGCCTGAGGGGAGTAGCTTAAACTGGCAGGACAAGGGATGGCGGGGGTCAGCTATATAGATTGGGCCTTCTTTGCCACTCTTTTGGTGTAGGTGTGAGAGAGAGAGGGGAAGTTGATGCCTGCAATCTTGCTACATGTCCTGACAATACTCTCCAGTCTATTTTTGTTTTTTATGGACAGAGAACCAAACCAGCAGATAAAACAGAAGGTTAAAACAGACTCAATAAAACAGGAGTAAAACATTTTCATAAAAGTAGGGTCAATGTTAAAATTCCTCAGTTTGCGATAAAAGTACATGCACTGATGGGCTTTGGCGCAAACAGCATCAGTGTATGAATGTTAGAGATAGATATGGTCTGTGTGTAGGTGTGTACATGTGTGTGTTTCAGGGAGAGATTGTGTGTGTGTGCATACGACTGAATGTGTGTGTGTGTGACAGAGAGTGTGTTTTGGAGGGAGAGAGCATGTGTGTGTGATGCTGGTGTGGTCAAAATTAATCCAAAACAACTGGTGTGAGACTGCAGCTTTATTCACGACGCCGGGAGCATGTTACCCACATGAAATGTCAAAGTAACAAGCCCACACATCTGTGGGTGTAGCCAACTCTTATACCCTTACCCCACACCCATGGAAAATCACAAGTTGTCACCCTCCAGTGATCACTTAACCATCTGGTATTTTAACAGAGATAAGAAATGTTTACGACCCCCCATCCTGAGGGTTACCCACAGTTCGGTGACACAGGGGTTAATTTAACTAAACATTCCAACCTAGGAGTTGCAAAAGACACAAGGGTCAGAGTAGGGTGATGGCAATTAGATTTCACTACATGTATGTAAGGTATACTAAACATTCAATGAGAGACATATAAAATTTATCCCACATATTCCCCCCTGTGGAGCTGTAAAGCTACATGTTTAATACAGTACTCTACATGTGTATATACTAACACAACTAGTCTAATCAACCTTATATTTAAACCTACCAAACAATGATTAAAATTCACTTCTAACAATTAATCAGATTATTGCAGTTCTAAATCTAAATTACAAAGGGAAAACAGAAAATGAAAAACACAGTTACATCATCATCATTTAAACCAGGTACATCGGGTCAGACTACTTTGTACACTTCTTTTACTAACATGTTTCCTCTATCTCAGTATCTGGTGTTTCCCTAAATGGGAAGATGTCTTCATACATTCCAGTCGCAGTAACCGATACATAATTTGTCACTGTGGTCTGTCTGTTTAGAGCTCTACATATACAACCTAATGTGAACTTTCCTATAAGAAGTACTATAAGGACAACCACCACAGGGACAAGGAATGGTAATCCAATTCGTAACATTCCCATCAGGATGTTTGAGGCAGTTGTACCAAATCTTTTCTCAAAGTCCTCCAGAAACATATCAAAAGCAGTAAGTGGAGGTGGATCTGGCACAGCTTTTCGGATGTCTTCAATGTATTGGGTGATATTGTTGTACTCATCTGGCACTAAGAAGCAACATGAGGTCTCAACAACCTGACACAAACCCCCTTGCTCTGCTAACAACAAGTCTAGGGCCATTCTATGGGCTACTAGCTCAGTTCACATATATTTTACTTCCTCATTCAGCATCGAAAGAGCTGCTGCTGTTTCATTCGCTACACTTTGCAGGTGATAAGCTAGTCCGTTAATTTTTTTTTTTAAAGCTGCTACTACACCACCCCAGAGAGAAAAAGTCCAACCCACAGTAGCTCCTTGTCCTGTCCATGGGTCTGCTATAACATATCCTTTCCAGTTACTCATACCTCCTGATGTATAAGTCATCTCTCTTTTCTCTCTATGGGTAAATCTAGTAGATTGTTTTTGATTAGAATATTTTCCATGTAAAATCCACATTGTAGGAGCAATAGCAGCTATGTAACAGGTTCCTACAGCATTAGGAGGCCAGTATGAATATGCCATTTTACCACACACCCAATACATGCCCATGGGAAGCGCAAAATTGAAGTTTGGACTTGGAACACTGCTATACCTTATGAGTGGAAAATAGTTCCCTCCCAGCCAAATCCCATGTTCACTTTGGCTATCAGCAGAATTAAGTTGATCATAATTTGCTTTGAGATAATATTGGCATTTACTATGTCCTAATTGTTTCCTTATCATGTTATCTTTGCCAGAGGACCTAACAGACAAACACACAAAACCTTTAGTAGCAGGCTCCTGCATAGTTTCTAAGTTCCATCCAGATACTCTCAAAGGAAATCCACTATTATTACAAACGGTATAAGGTTTTGCTGCTTGAGGTATTGCTTGTCCCTTTGTGATTGACACAGGCCAATAGTCTTTATACTTTGCATTTGCCTCAGAGTTAATCCATCCTAATTTTCTTTTTGACCACTCTCCTGTTTCATTTAACACTGAATCCATTAAGGTTAACATAACATTCAAGGATGAGCCATGCAAGAATTTCTCTATGTTTTCTAACCCTACTTCTGAAAGACATTTAGGGCTAGTACATAGTCTAGCGGCTGCACATACAGAGTCCTGTAAAGTGCGATATGGAAATACTCGCACCTGAAAAGATTTGTCTTGGCATACCCAACATGTGTCATTATTTCCTGTTAATGTTGTTTTGGCACGAAAGGCTAACTCACATACTTTATTGTTACCACACACTTCATCCTTAAGGGAGGAAGTTATAACCCTTAGATGAAGAATAAGCACAACAATCACCAACATCTCGTCTTCTCAGTTATTCAAAACCAAAATAAAACCTAATCCTAGTCTTCAACAGCAGAGCTGACTTGGGTGGTTTAGTCCCTCCTCAGGTTACTGTCCAAATAAAATTAAATCAAAACAACTAACTTGTAACGTTTATCTAGCTAAACTGAGAAAGAATATTCTTATATGATGCTAGTGATATTTTATTAATCCTCTTCAAAGTATTTATTCTTCAGCCTATTGCAAAAAATGTGTTTGTCAATCCTCTCGTGCAACCACGTGTTGGTTATGATACTCAGTTCAGTTCTTTCCGCAATCCTTACGGCTGTAGGTGTAGATAATATTACTTCAAACGGCCCTCTCCATCGTTCTTCATTCCAGTGTCTTCTCCTTAAATCCTTTATGAGTACCCAGGCGCCTGGCTCCACTGGGTGTGTCCTTTGGAAACTTTGTGGTAGTGCCGACGCCACCTGTTGGGAAACAGAAGACCGAGCAGCAATCAGTTCTCGCATGTAACCATTGTCCTATGTATATCTCTTAGGTTAGGTGGGAGCCGGCAAGGGACGTCCGGTCAAAATCTCAAAAGGGCTAAACCCTGTAGATCTTGATGAACGGCCTCTGAGGTAGAGTAGAGCCAAAGGAAGAGCTGTCACCCAATCCATCCCTGTTGACACTATGATTTTAGTCAATTCTGTTGTGCCCCATCTAGGCACACCATCTCTCTTTTAAGCCTTAGCTACTGATAAGGCATTCACATGCTTGACTTTTTTAGAACATGTAAACTATCACCAAACAATATTCATATCCTCTACATTTGTTGAATTTAATGAACTCCATCATTATGTGCTTAAACGGGCCTTCAGATGGTGGGTGATGTCCTTCCTTGACTCTCATTGTAGGTGCAACATCAATTTTTAGACACATAATGCACCTTGCACAATACATGGCTGCTACTGAAGTGAATCCTAGTGTAAAATATATTTTCTCTCCTGTCTATGTCATAGTATTTGCATGGTCTAAGCCACTGATAGTTTAGCAATAATATGGAAACAAGATCTTGGAAAAACCGGTCTGTCTGTCGGTGTATGTACTGTACCCACAGACCATGTGTTCTGTCCTTACAATTCTTCCATTTCCATCTTTCCTTATTATCTGATGCTTTTATGCTTCCTTTAAAGCCTCTTCAGATGTAACTACATCTGGTATTTGTAAATTCAGAAATGTGGTTTCAAAAAGTTTGGTGATATTCTCTGCACTCCCCCCTGCGCGGCTCTCTTTCTGTAGGTGCCGCGTCAGCCTTCCTATTGACCTAGCTGATAACATCTGTATTTGCAGAGTGGGCTGCACATTTTAAGACAGCCACAGATGTAGGGAGTTGAATGGCATTTAACAATATTGCTATCCCATTTTTATGTTGTACAGGTTTGTCTGTAGATGTGATCATGCACAATTCCCCAGTTATAATGACTATATATATAAATACAAATTGATTCCCATTTGCTTAAATACATGCCCTGAATAGGGCTACCAATTCATCTGCTTGGACAGAAAAATATCTAGGAGAGAGTGAGAGTAAACCACATCAAATTGATTCACTACAGAGTAGCCAGTCCCTACATCTCCGGACTCCAAACCCATAGATTAGCCTAATAAACAATGTTAGGATTTGACAAAGGTGTTAGAAATGTCAGAGCTAAGTTTAGTGTACATAGAGACACCTTCACCACAATCATGCAAGAGCCACAGGGTTAATACCATGTGCTGATATATAGATACAGGATTTTAAATTTTTTCTTTTAGAAGCAGTGAGTGTACTTCATGTGGGACATGTACAGTTAGTGAATGTAACAACACAACGTCAGCACAGCTACCACTTGACTTGCAGCTGCTGCCACATCTATCCTCTCACTACTGCATCTAACTGCTTAGATAAATAAGCCACTGGTCTGTGCTGACCCCCATGCTGTTGACATAACACCTCTGACATGTACCCTGCTTTTTCACACACCAATAAATCATAGTCAACAAGTCAAGTAAGTCATAGTAGGCAAGAGCTGAAGCTGAGGCTAATGCCTATTTCAAATATGTAAAGGTCTTATCATAATTGTCAGTCCAAGTCACATTGTCAGTCAAGTTTTTTACATGTATTTGCACATGCTTGGAGAGGCTGTGCCTCTCTGTTTAATTTAGAATCCAAGCACGGCAGTAGCCAATCATTCCTAGGAAGCAAAACTTTTGCTGCTTTGTCTCGGGTCTGGGACAACAAGCAGTTATTGCTGAGATGCGAGATGCATCTAGGGCCCAACAGCCAGGAGTGAGTATATGACCCAAGTACTTCACTCTCTCTTGACAGAGTTGCAACTTTTGTTTGGAGACTTTCAGTCTCACACTGGCCAGGAATGTTAATTTTGCCACAGTGTCAATTTGGCACACCTCACTCGACGGACTTCTTAGTAAAACATTATCGACATAGGTGATAATAGGCTTGATATAAGCAGAATGAATTTTTTTAGAGGCAAGATACCAGAGCTTCGTTTGAAACGGCCCCTGACTCTGTGTATCTTTGTGGCAAATGTGGCAAAATACCTTATCCTTTGAAAATAAACGCAAATCAAAACTAAAATATGGATCCGCTCGAATTGTAACTTATGCATTTTTCTATCAATTACAGAGAAACACGTTGCATTCTGAGTCAACCTTGAGTCACAACCTCCTCCTGTTGTGCAGAGAGGGAAAGCTGCTCAAAGATCTGTCTCTGCACAGGGGTGACTAACAAAAACACTAAACACAAAAAATTATGTATTTTGTGATGATAATACATAACCCAAGGTGTGTTGGACATGCGTCCAATCTTTGGCATTTACCACACCTCAACTAAATAAAAATCAACATGGGGATAATAATATTGAGTTTGCAAACAAATATGTCAGACCAGGTGACAGGTCTACTACATCTGCAGAGTAGCTTTACTTGTAATTACGCCGGCTTTTTCAACAGTCTTAACTGTATGTCCTAATTGGTACCATTTTCTAAGTATTCCGGATCCGAGGTCTCATGAAAAGATTTCATCACAAAATGCAAGCACTCTGGAGTTTCCTTATCTTCCTGGACTGAGACTGGAGATGTTAATACTATACTAAGCTGTTTGCTAATGGTCCCTTTAAACCAACCCCCTTATGTTTGAGTGAAATTATAAGATATCATTTACACATTAAGTCCCAGTCCAGTACATTTTCGGAGCAAACACTGCTGAGGAGGAATGCTGTTTTACTACATGTTTTTTACATTTAACTACCCATGGGTAAGGAACTCTCTCAAATATGAACTGATCTAATACTCCTGTACCATGCACTTTTCATTGTCATAAACTTACACTATCCTTCTTTTCTTTCATACTAATATCTGCTCCTGTCTCGTTCAAAAAGAAAAATATCCCCATTAACAGAAAGAGAGTTGGCTGAGTAGGCTGTGCTGATGCATTCAGAGTGAGTTGAGGAAAACAGTTCAAGTTGTAAATCAGAAGTGTCACCACAGGGTCTCCTGTTCAGACCTCTCTGTCCTCTTCAGCTTTGTCATGCTGAGACCAGACAGGAGTTTGAGAGAGCTGCTGTGGAGGGTGATCTCCGTACTGTTTCTGATGTTCCTTGTGACAGTGACGTGCTAAGTGGCCTTCTCCTCTGGTTAGCCCCACAGCCACATCCATGTTCTTCCTTCAAGCCTTTCATAGTTTTCAATTGTTCAGTTCCTTTAGAGCTGCTGTACTCCAAGTAACAAGCTGGCTCATAACATAGTCCATGATGTCCTCCGTATAGCCTTTGCCTCTCTCTCTTCTGCACAGGTCTATCTTTCCTACTGTTCTTTACCCTACATTCATTTACCTTCTCTACCATAGCCCTACTTTCTTTTACCCTCTCTACCATAGCCCTACTTTCTTTTACCTTCTCTACCATAGCCCTACTTTCTTTTACCCTCTCTACCATAGCCCTACATTAATTTTGCTTTTCTATGCTCAACACTCCAGATGAATGATGTTGCCCTTCAGTTCACCTATTCCATACTTGCTAATTTCCCATCTATACATTTAGATTCATACTTTCTCTACATGTCCCTCAAACACCCTGGATTCTATACTCCTCTAGGAAAGTTAATAGCTTTACTCGTACTGCTCCCCATCGCAGTGTCCCCTTGATATTTTTATTTCCAATTACCTCACGCCTAAAATCAGAGCAAAACCCAACAAAATGTGATGACAGTCTTATCAGATACCCAATGTTCTCAGGCCTATTTTACCAATGCGCATAACCAAAAAAAAACAGAGCACTCAGTTTACTACCTACGCATAGGCAGTAAGGCCACTACCACTATCACTGGCAGGAAATATAATGCGCATAACCAAAAACAGTGCACTCACAATTTACCACCTACGCATAGGCAGTAAGGCCACTACCACTATCACTGGCAGGAAAATGTGCACCAAATGCTACCTACGCATAGGCAGCAAGGCCACTACCACTATCCCTGGCAGGAAATGTGCACTCAACCACTACCCCTCTCTCGGGTAGGGACAGGCCTTCCTTCCCTATTTTACCACCTCAAAGTGTAAAATCAGGGACTCACCACCACGTTGTCTGTGACCACCGAATATGGTCGTTACCGTATCCGAGACACAGGAGGATTCCCTCTGGCCAGGCTGGGTGCCGCGAAGCAGTGTTTGGTGCTGGTGACGGCCTTCTCCCAAGATCACAAAGAGATCTCCCTCAGTTGCAACTTTGTTGGGTCCTGCGCCGTTGGTCCTCCTCGCTATGCCTCAGGAATAGGTAATCCCATCCTCGTCGCCATTAATGTGGTCAAAATTAATCCAAAACAACTGGTGTGAGACTGCAGCTTTATTCACGACGCCGGGAGCATGTTACCCACATGAAATGTCAAAGTAACAAGCCCACACATCTGTGGGTGTAGCCAACTCTTATACCCTTACCCCACACCCATGGAAAATCACAAGTTGTCACCCTCCAGTGATCACTTAACCATCTGGTATTTTAACAGAGATAAGAAATGTTTACGACCCCCCATCCTGAGGGTTACCCACAGTTCGGTGACACAGGGGTTAATTTAACTAAACATTCCAACCTAGGAGTTGCAAAAGACACAAGGGTCAGAGTAGGGTGATGGCAATTAGATTTCACTACATGTATGTAAGGTATACTAAACATTCAATGAGAGACATATAAAATTTATCCCACACTGGCAGCTGTAATCCTTGTATCAGATTACTGCCTAATGTGTGTGTGTGTTGTATCAGATTACTGCCTAATGTCAATGGTCTGCTATCCTCTCTTGCATGGACACAACCCTTTCCACAGTTCATGTTTAGCAACACAAGTGTGTGTGTTTACGTCTGTGCTATCTGCGTGTGTGAGAGTGTGTGTGTGCATGTATGTGTGTGTTTGTGTGTGATTGAGGGAGTGTGTGTATGTGGTGTGTGGGTGTGTGTTTGCCTATCAAAAGGATTGTGTCTCATCTAAACTGCCTGTAATTGCATCTCATTATCTCTCTCTCTCTCTTCACCCCCCTCTCTCATTCTTTCCTTCTCTCTCTCTCTTCACCCCCCTCTCTCATTCTCTCCTTCTCTTCACCCCCCTCTCTCATTCCCTCCTCTCTCTCTCTCTTCACCCCCCTCTCTCATTCTCTCCTTCTCTTCACCGCCCTCTCTCATTCTCTCCTTCTCTCTCTCTCTTCACCCCCCTCTCTCATTCTCTCTCTCTCTCATTCTCTCTCTCTCTTCACCCCCCTCTCTCATTCCCTCCTTCTCTCTCTCTCTTCACCCCCCTCTCTCATTCCCTCCTCTCTCTCTCTCTTCACCCCCTCTCTCATTCTCTCCTTCTCTCTCTCTCTTCACCCCCCTCTCTCATTCTCTCTCTCTCTCATTCTCTCTCTCTCTCTCTCTTCACCCCCCTCTCTCATTCCCTCCTTCTCTCTCTCTCTTCACCCCCCTCTCTCATTCTCTCTCTCTCTCTTCACCCCCCTCTCTCATTCCCTCCTCTCTCTCTCTCTTCACCCCCTCTCTCATTACCTCCTTCTCTCTCTCTCTTCACCCCCCTCTCTCATTCCCTCCTCTCTCTCTCTCTTCACCCCCTCTCTCATTCTCTCCTTCTCTCTCTCTCTTCACCCCCCTCTCTCATTCTCTCTCTCTCATTCCCTTCTCTCTCTCTCTTCACCCCCCTCTCTCATTCCCTCCTTCTCTCTCTCTCTTCACCCCCCTCTCTCATTCCCTCCTTCTCTCTCTCTCTTCACCCCCCTCTCTCATTCCCTCCTCTCTTCTCTTTCTTCTCTCTCAGCATTGTAGTGTCTATTTGTTGTATGACAGCAGATGTGGAAGAATGCTGTGTGTGTGTGTGTGTGTGTGTGTGAAACAGAAAAAAGGTGTGTGTGTGTGTGTGTGTGAAACAGAAAACAGGTGTGTGTGTATATGTATGTGTGTGTGTGTGTGTGTGTGTGTGTGTGTGTGTGAAACAGAAAACAGGTGTGTGTTGTGTGTGTGTGTATATGTATGTGTGTGTGTGTGTTTGAAACAGAGAACAGGTGTGTGTGTGTGTGAAACAGAGAACAGTGTGTGTGTGTGTGTGTGTGTGTGTGTGTGTGTGTGTGTGTGTGTGAGAAACAGAGAACAGGTGTGTGTGTGTGTGTGTGTGTGTGTGTGTGTGTGTGTGTGTGTGTGAAACAGAGAACAGGTGTGTGTGTGTGCGTGTGTGTGAAACAGAGAACAGGTGTGTGTGTGTGTGTGTGTGTGTGAAACAGAGAACAGGTGTGTGTGTGTGTGTGTGTGTGTGTGAAACAGAGAACAGGTGTGTGTGTGTGTGTGTGTGTGTGTGTGTGTGTGAGAAACAGAGAACAGGTGTGTGTGTGTGTGTGTGTGTGTGTGTGTGTGTGTGTGTGTGTGTCCTTTGGGACAGTCAGCAGAATGCCTGGGTGGTTTTGTTCCTAGACAGAGTCTCCTGTTTCTCTTGAAGAAACACACACACACACACAGTCACTCTCTCTCACACACACATACAGACACACAGACATGCACACACACACACACACACACACACACACACACACACACACACACACACACACACACACACAAGCTGTGGGGCAAACTAACGATGTGATCCATTGTCTTAAAGGAACAGCCAGCCAGAACACACACATACACACAGAAACACACACACACACCTCTCACACATGCACACACACACACAAAGACACACACATACACACTCTCTCACACTTACACACACACAGACACACACACACTGATAAGGGAGCAGATGGAAGGGCTTCACCTGAGATGAACTGACATGTGTGTGTACGGTATGATTGTGTGTGTGTGTGTGAGTGTGTGTGTATGAGCATCTAGTGGGATTGAGATAGCCGTGGTGTACATGTGCAAACTCATCTTGTATTTCTAAATAGGTCACCTATGAAATGTTTGCAGAACCGGTTACGTCTTTTGAAGGTGCTCTATAAACATTTGAGACTAATATTCTTCCATAGTGCTCTACCTTTTGAAGGTGTGTGTGTGTGTGTGTGTGTGTGTGTGTGTGTGTGTGTGTGTGTGTACCTGTCGTGTGGTGGTGAGGTGAGGTGTGTGTGTGTGTGTGTACCTGTCGTGTGGTGGTGAGGTGAGGTGTGTGTGTGTGTGTGTACCTGTCGTGTGGTGGTGAGGTGAGGTGTGTGTGTGTGTGTGTACCTGTCGTGTGGTGGTGAGGTGTAGTGTTGTCACGATACCAAAATTATGACTTCGATACGATACCTGCCATAAATATCACGATGCTCGATACTGAAACGATACTACGGCGAAATCCTAAGATATCTGGAAAAGAAAGGACTCATACCTCCTCCAAGTGTATTGAATCATTTGTGTTGAATTCGGTGCACTTTTGTAGTGTGCAGGTCAACTCTGGGTTCTAAAATTCCTACATAATTATCATTTTTTATTGTCAGTAAAATAGTAGGCCTACTTTGTGTGATTAAGTCCTTTATTGTTTGTTATAGTTCATTTACATTGTGTTGTTTTGGCAATAAAGTAGCTTTAAATAGCCAAACTGGGCTAGATCAAGGTCAGTGTTGAAATTACTGCATGCAAATCACTGAATGCTATGCAGAGGGGCTTAATCTTTAGGCCATCTGATGTACAGTATAGGCTACCCTAGGCCTTCCCGTGTTCATAGGATTTCTTTGACAGTTGCAAAGGGAAAAATGTGAGGATAGTCTTCTTTGCGCCCAGTGTACAAGTACGACGTTCCAACCACTCAGGTCTTCGTCAGATAGGCCTACACCATTAGCCTACCTGTTGCAATATGTCTGTGTGCATTCCTACATTACGTCTATTTCTATGATAACATGATTTGCTAGCACGTAACAATAAGCCGCTATTATTATTAGGACTCAACACGCTTTGGTGGTATTATATGCTGTGGGCTTTAATTAGCGCATTTCGGGTATCCTATCCTACATCTGGCCAATAATTATTAAACAAATTGCAGTCTACATGCCATGACAAATATTACCAGTAGTACTGACCGAACATGAAATAGATTGTTTACAAGTTATGGTAATGTTATTCTGGCGTGAACATTGCGCTTTCATCACGTTAGCACCCTATGATTACAGCTCGTTATGTCTCGTCAAAATGATTACAGCTCGTTATGTCTCGTCAAAATGCATTGATGAAGGAAGGTTCGCTTTATCCCAGAGAACCATATACTCGTTTCACTTAGGCTAGACTAAAACAGAAGAAAAGAACTTGGCACTAACCATGTAGTCGTGTTTTCTATAGCATATTCGTTAACCTGACGTTTTTTGAACTCTTTAAAAATGTTGCGATATGTCTGCGAGGTGTTTAGCCAAGTTCCATGCGTAGCCTACTGCTTTTAAATGACTTTGAAACATATTTTACAAACGGGCCTCTGTGTACCTGATGGCTTGCCTTCACTATTCGCGATGTATCCGAAATAGTTGCAGATTTCACTTCACCTTTTGTTTTATCCACAAGGCAGAGGACTGTCGGCAAAGAACTATGTTGACGTTGGCTGCGCACTCACTCACTCAGAGCTGCCTGCTTGACACGCCCACTTGCCTAGATGCGTGCAAGGAGCAGTGAGAGCAGCAGTTCACACAGACACAGAACGTTATTATTTTAATAAAGTATCGATTCTAAAAACGTCGAAAATCCGTGCAACACTAGTGAGGTGTGTGTGTGTGTACCGGTCATGTGGTGGTGGGGTGAGGTGTGTGTGTGTGTGTACCTGTCGTGTGGTGGTGAGGTGTGTGTGTGTGTGTGTGTGTACCTGTCGTGTGGTGGTGAGGTGAGGTGTGTGTGTACCTGTCGTGTGGTGGTGAGGTGAGGTGTGTTTGTGTGTGTGTGTGTGTGTACCTGTCGTGTGGTGGTGAGGTGTGTGTGTGTGTGTGTGTGTGTACCTGTCGTGTGGTGGTGAGGTGTGTGTGTGTGTGTGTGTACCGGTCTTGTGGTGGTGAGGTGTGTGTGTGTGTGTGTGTGTACCTGTCGTGTGGTGGTGAGGTGTGTGTGTGTGTGTGTGTGTACTGGTCTTGTGGTGGTGAGGTGTGTGTGTGTGTGTGTGTGTACCTGTCGTGTGTGGAGGTGAGGTGTGTGTGTGTGTGTGTGTGTGTGTGTGTGTACCGGTCTTGTGGTGGTGAGGTGAGGTGTGTGTGTGTGTACCTGTCATGTGGTGGTGAGGTGTGTGTGTGTGTGTACCGGTCCTGTGGTGGTGAGGTGTGTGTGTGTGTGTGTACCGGTCGTGTGGTGGTGAGGTGTGTGTGTGGTGTGTGTGTGTGTGTGTGTGTACCGGTCGTGTGGTGGTGAGGTGAGGTGAGGTGTGTGTGTGTACCGGTCGTGTGGTGGTGAGGTGAGGTGAGGTGTGTGTGTGTGTACCGGTCGTGTGGTGGTGAGGTGTGTGTGTGTGTGTGTGGTGGTGAAGTGTGTGTGTGTGTACCGGTCGTGTGGTGGTGAGGTGTGTGTGTGTGTGTGTGTACCGGTCGTGTGGTGGTGAAGTGTGTGTGTGTGTGTGTGTACCGGTCGTGTGGTGGTGAAGTGTGTGTGTGTGTGTGTGTGTGTGTGTGTGTGTGTGTGTGTTCCTTCTGTACGATGTTATCGTGCAGGTGCTGGCACAGTACGCGGAAGAGGGGGGGGGGGGGGGTTGAGGAACAGTCACTCTTCCAGCGGATTAGAACAAAAAAGTTCATATTCCTCTTTGTACTTTTCAAACAGTTCAGTAAATCCGACTTCACGTCTAAAAGCATCCACTCCATCACAACATCAGTGACACGGTTGATTTGATCGAGATTTGATCGAGAGAACCTCAAACAAGAACTGACAGACATTAGCTCTGGTGACTGCGTTCTCAAAGATGTTGGCAACAACAAATAAGATGATGGAGGATCATGATGTTGAAAACAGATTCTTACAACATCTACTTATCAATTTTAAAATGACTCTTGTTAAATTATATCTTTTAATGTTGACTCTGCTGTGCTTGATTTAAAATGACTCTTGTTAAATTATATCTTTTAATGTTGACTCTGCTGTGCTTCATTTGAACTACATTTGAAATGTGTGTGTTCTGCAGCAAGAGAGCTCGTGTTCCTGCACGACTTGGGTCTGTTAGAGAACGCCTGATGTCCTCCAGCACCGCAATGCATTCTGGGAGCTCCGAAGCAAACAAACCAGCCGGCTTCAGCAACCGAGATCGCTTCCGCACAGCATTCCGCATGAAGGCATATACACTTCGTCAGAGCTCAGAAGGTACACGCACGCACACACACACACGCACGCACACACACACACGCACACACACACATAAACATACAATATTTGTAGTCTTAGTATGTGTGTGTGTGTGTGTCTGTCTTTGTGTTTGTGTATGAGTCTGTTTATGTACGTGTATGTATTTGTGCGTGTGTATTTGTGTGTGCGTGAGTCTGTTTGTGTATGCGTGTGTATTTGTGTGTGTGTGTGTTTGTGTGTATGTGTTTGTTTATGCGTGTGTATTTGTGTGTGTATTTGTGTGTGTGTTTTTGTGTGTGTTTGTGTGTGTGTATATGTGTGTGTGTGTGTGTGTGTTTGTGTGTGTGTATATGTGTGTGTGTGTATATGTGTGTGTGTGTGTCGGAATCTTCTATTCACATGCGTTCCGGTTCTGCCCACACAGACGCTGGTGGTCTGGTTGACTCCGCCCCTGAGGAGAAAGGCTTCCCTCCAGACATCCTGAGAGAGGACATGATCCCCATCCTGAAACTAGTCATCAGAGCAGTCAGGTACACACACACACACACACACACACACACACACATGATCCCCATCCTGAAACTAGTCATCAGAGCAGTCAGGTACACACACACACACACACACACACACACACATGATCCCCATCCTCAAACTAGTCATCGGAGCAGTCAGGTACAGTGGGCAGTGCTTCGACTTGGCCAGCTTCCCTCGCCGTCAGTGCGCGGGATCACGTGGCATCACGCGACTTTAATTTGTATTTTTCCAGTGACACTGCAACGACGCTGCAACAACCGGCAGATGTCTCAAGTGAGCAGGGTGTCTCGTAAAAAGAAAAGGAGCTGGAAAACCCTACACAGACTTCACTACAGGCTTTAGCAGACTGGTTTAGAAATAATTTAATAGCCAGAAATATGCCTGCCCTGCCCTAATAAAGAAATATTTGGTTAACGGCGAGTGAATCCCGTTTGCAGCCGTAGAAGAAACGCAGGACAAATTAAACATTCTGGTTTTCTCAACGATGATAAATCTGGAGTGCAACGATGATAGACAGACATCATTTGGACAAAATATAGAGCATATTAACCTCCGTTGCTCAGCGTTTATTTTTTTGATTATTAAAGAGTGTTTTTCATTTAAAGGCTTGACTTCGTGCTTATTCAGAAGAGCATTTAGTGCTCTCCCCAATCCCAGACGATCACATTGCATGTTTGTTTGTAATGGATGCAACCGTGAGATACGCTTGTCATAGGCGCCGATACCGTGGGTGCTCCGTCTCTCGGGCACCCACTGAAAACATCGAGCACCCACGTGTGCCAGCTTACAGTCCCGGCTAAATTTACATTAATTTAAAATCAAACCTCGCAGTTAATGTTAAATTCAGCATCTCATAATGTGATTGGATATGTTGCTGTCAATTCCCTACTCCATATACTAACCACCAATGAGGGCGTCTCTCGTATGAAAATTCCTGACACTTCCCACCTGAAGAATTAACGCAAGGCTTTGTCGGGTCTTCAGCCCCGAATGTTTAAAATGTATATAGCCCTGAATATCATTTTAAAAGTAGTCTGACAAAGCTTATCGTTTTTGTGACACAGCTAAACACTGGTACCTCATAGAACGTCTATAACAGGGTTTCTCAGCGGGGGCGTTCGTACAACCTAGGGGGGCGCTGGGAACGTGAGAGGTTTTTTTTTGTTTTTTTGTTTACATTTTAAACTTTCATGGTTTTCACATATTTTTGGTGCAAAAATAGGCTACCTGAAATAAATAGGCTATTTTTATTCATGGGTTTCTAACCCCTCTACCGTCCCAGCTACATTTTACTGTTTATCTATGCTCAGTGATCATACAGTGCAGTTCGGGCCACGTCTCCCAGCCCCGCTTGCTGTTGTTCTGCAGCTGCTCTGAGCCTCCACGAAAAGACCATTGCTAATCAAATACGAAATATGTATAGGCCTACACAGGCCTCACGCACGGATACTGTTTTGTGATCGTTTGGATTGTTGCGATGTGCATATGTTGTTCACGTGATGTGCACTTGATTTTTGTCCATGATAATATGACACGTCTTGTTGCCTAGATTTAATGTTCCTATTGATTAAAAAAAAAAAAAATCATTACAACCAATGCTGATGTGGTAGTGTTTTTTTTTTTGCCCAACCAGTCTCCTATTGCTTCTAACAGTGGGCTAAATCTGCTTAATAATAAAATAGGCTCATAGGGACATTTTCTTATAATTCCAGAAGAAACCAAAACAGCGCAGAAATGGGCTCGTTTTTTTATTTAAGCAATATAGCATGAGAGTGAGTGGCCTATAGCCTACCCGGGGGTGTAGTTTTTATTTTTTTATTTTTTATTTTTTTATTGTGTGTGTGTGTGTGTGTGTGTGTGTGTGGGGGGGGGGGGGGGGGGGGGGGGGGCGTTTGCTCAAAAAAGGTTGAGAACCACTGTCCTAGGTGGTCGCAACTCACAAAAGTAAAGCAGATAGAAAGAACTCACGCAAATCTAGCCTACAACACGCAGACAGCTTCATGTTTAGTCCCGTTACGAACACTCACACCTCTGCATTTGACAGAGGTGCATGACGATGTTTATTCTACAGGCTATTTTTAATGTCATATTTTGGGTGTTGTATGTGGTGCACTTTGGCAGAAGAGACGTTCTCCTTACACGGTCTTTAAACATCAAAATATTCAGAATGCCGTGACGTGAAGTCATTATGATTGGCCTTCCTTTTCATTCTCAAAGTAGGTTAAAATTGCATGTTCATCAGCCCGATTTTCAAATCTCTCGGGGGAGAAAGCCTCCGAACCCCCGGATAAAAAGGTCTCTTAAGTTCTGGGCTCTAGCCCTGAATGTTTTAAATAGCTAGCGACGCCCCTGATGGAGAGGAGTCACGCGTGTGTTGCTTTTGCGGGATCGAATCCAGTTTAATGCTAGTTTTCAAAACATATTTTTTTACATGTCTTTTGTCCGAGTGGCTGTAATGTAGCCGAGCGCTCATGGCGTATGAAAAACGACTTCAAACCGCCTAAAACAACTTGTTTGTGAATGTCTGACAACTGCGACAGCGCATGCACGCGCAAGGAAACTAGCAGGTGGAGAAACCAGAAGGCACACAACACCAGAACGATTTTAAGGCTATTTCGCATAGGCTACTCAATGGTACGATTGGCGTAGCCTATAGTGGGACTAGGGCTGTCAAAATTGCTCAAAAATGACGTTCGAAGTATCCCCCTCTAAAATAAACACATGTATTCGAATATATTGAATATCTAGGCTATATTATTTGCACATTATGTCAGTGACGCGCATCATGTCATCTGTTTTTGTTTTTACAACTTTTTGTATGGTTATTGCTTGACATTAAATGTAATGTTAGTTGTAAACAAACGGGCTACTTGTGAGGGCTTGGCCTCTCAGATGCGCTCGTGCCTTAAATGGGCCTATTAACTGACCACCCGATTCATGTTGGCTGGGGGCAGGGGGGGCCATCAGACATTTGTTAATCCGGCCCTGCCCCCAACGAACGCAACTTTCCACCTCTGAGACAGCTTAAAAGAAGTCTAGAGGACTCCTAACTCACTAAGACCTACTTACTGTAGGCTGCGCAAACCACAGGCCTTTTTTTTTTTAGCAAGCCTGCATTCGAGGCAGGCCTTCTGTTGAAGAATTTTATATAAATCCTGCGCTAACAGTAATCCTCCTACTCCCGCTACCACAGCTGTGGATAGTGTGGCTATGCTCACGCTTTATGTCTCCTTCTTGCAAACTAGGCCTATAGCCAACCATTTACGACGTTCAAAAAATAACAACTTGCCAGATATGCCTTCATATCTTTGGGCTTCATTCAGCAATTTTGTTCTTCCACTGGAAATGACTCTTCTACATTTGCCACAAATAGCCTACAGATTCTTGCGTGCGTACATTCTCTATTCTCTCCAAAATGTGCCCGTCAATAAGTAGGGCAAATTACGAAACCAAAACGTGGGTCATAGTTGTCTAAGCCTCTGCTGTGAGGCCAAACCATGAACAAAGACGCATTGATATCTGCAATAGTTTTTTTTTGGCGAAACAAGCTCACAGCCGAACGAGTCATAGCACTGAAGGGAAAGGGCAACTGGCATGTGATCTCCCCACGGGCCAATGGATGTACAAGTTTTCTCCTGTGCCTACGATATTTAATCCAGTGTTTTGTCAAGTTGCAAAATACTATTCGTTTTAACAAATTTTTATGATAGTATGAAGTACTTTTTGTATGGGTACTATCTTAATTGCTTTATACTCAATACTTGACCAATGGCTATTGCATCTGTCTATTGAAAGTGAAAATGTGGCATGTGATCTACTGTGTAGGTTTCATAAAATAAAATAAACAGATTGCTAATGGCCTACAAGCTGATCTGGGGTGCGTTTCCGTACAACTACGGAGGTTAGCTTTTTTACTAACAGGATGCATCGTTCAACTAACCAACATGTAAGTTACGACTGTTTCCCAAAACTGTCGTTACTTACATAGTACTGTAAGTTTGGACCATGATAGTTTCCAAACTTCAGTAGTCTGGACTAAGGTAGTTAATGATGTTTAGTAGCACGTGAACAGGCACCTGCACATACTTCTGTGACGCATTGCGTTAAGGCCGGCAGAGACAGCCGCCGTTGCAACCAGCAGTTACCAGTCCCCTGTCCAGAGAGTTCGAATCTGGGTTGAGATTTTGACAACAATATTGACATCGATGTTTACCTAAGTTTATCTTTTGTGCAGATCATATTATCAAACCAGAATCAGCCTTCTTAGCTTGGTTTGCGTAAACTAACAAGCCTCCCCCCCCACCCCCCCCCCATGAAAATCAAAGGCTACATATTCTCAGCTGACTCGTCAAAAAGTGCACACCACCTTATTATTATCTGCAGGTGTGTGACTTTTACTTACGTGCACATAGCTGCAAATTGACTTTTAATTTATGTATTTTCTGCCTTGGGCATTTTAAAATATGGATGTATGGTGGTTAGAAGTGTAAATATCAATTAGAAACCTAAATATATTTATAATTATTAATATGCAAACAAATAACTGGCGTCTGTGACGTCTTTGACATGCAGATCCCTGGAACTATGCTTCTTCTAGCATTCTACCACAGGTCGAGAGGTGTAATTGTAACTACACAACTTTACGATAGTGGTTGCGAATGTTCGTTGCTACTATGGTTTTGGGAAACACTAACGTAGTGTAACGATGCATTGGACTATGTAAGTTCCAAATATGAATGTAATTCTGCGGCATAAAGCAGATGTATTTGTTTATTGTACAGAAAAATAAAAATGACATGTCAAACAGTCAATTGACTACATTGCAGTCAAGAAGTAGGGCAAATTAATTTACGAAACCAAAACGTGGGTCATACTGTAGTTGTCTAAGCCTCTATAGCGTAGCCTGTTAAAAACGTCGCAGAAGCCTACCCAAGGCTACAGATTATTTCTGAACAGTTATTTCTCTACTGGCTCAATTATCACACCACTGTTTTGATTTGCGTAGTTGCGTTACCCCAACACTGACAATAATGTAGACAGCAAATTTTGATTTCGATTTTCGTTACCACCGTGTAGTCAAGCCTTAAGCCATACCCAAGTAGCCTAAATCGAGGTAAATCGAGCTTTTTCAGAAGGGGCGGCAGGCAGAGCGATGTACAGTGGCAGAGCGATGTACAGTGGCTGAAAGTGGTACTAAAGTTTCACGCAGCTTCACGCCTCGTAATGCGCGACTGAAGTGGCCATTTGAAAGCGATGCCCACTGTACACACACACACACACACACACACATGATCCCCATCCTCAAACTAGTCATCAGAGCAGTCAGGTACACACACACACACACACACACATGATCCCCATCCTGAAACTAGTCATCAGAGCAGTCAGGTACATACACACACATATCACTTAGTAGTATACTAGGTATAGGTACTTATTGCTGCACTAACTGTAGTATACTAGGTATAGGCACTTATTGCTGCACTAACTGTAATATACTAGGTATAGGTACTTATTGCTGCACTAACTGTAGTATAGTAGTATACTAGGTATAGGTACTTATTGCTGTACTAACTGTAGTATAGTAGTATACTAGTATATTAGGTACTTATTGGTGCACTAACTGTCTAACTCTGTATGATTGTGTGTGTGTGTGTGTGTGTGTGTGTGTGTGTGTCAGGATCATGCGGTTCCTGCTGAATAAGAAGCATTTTAAGGAGTCTTTGCGGCCGTACGATGTGAAGGACGTCATAGAGCAGTACTCCGCTGGACACCTGGACATGCTGACCAGGATTAAATACCTCCAGTCACGGTGAACACACACACACAGTGAACACACACACACACACACACAGTGAACACACATACACACACTCTCTCTCTCGCACACACATACTCACTTACTCACTCATACACACTGTCTATCTCTCTCTCACACACACACACTAGCTCTCTCTCACACACACAGACACACTCACGAGAATGAAAAACCTCCAGTCACGGTGAAAACACACACTGTGAACACACACACACACACATTACAATTACATTAGAAGTACCAACAAGTCACAACTAAGAGTCACACACACACACACATTTGATTTCTTTATTTGAATCCCCCAATCAAATTTCTTACAGAAAGGATGTGTGGTTATATTTTATGTGTGTTTTATGTATTTTTATATGTGTGTGTGTGTCCACAGCCTGGATATGATCTTAGCTCCTGGTGCTCTACTCACCCCCAAGCACAAGAAACCTCAGAAGCCTTTTACATATGCCCTACAACAGTCACCAAGGTAACACACACACACACACACACACACCTCAGAAGCCTTTTACATATGCCCTACAACAGTCACCAAGGTAACACACATACCTCAGAAGCCTTTTACATATGCCCTACAACAGTCACCAAGGTAACACACACACACACCTCAGAAGCCTTTTACATATGCCCTACAACAGTCACCAAGGTAACACATACACACGCACACACACACACACCTCAGAAGCCTTTTACATATGCCCTACAACAGTCACCAAGGTAACACACACACACACCTCAGAAGCCTTTTACATATGCCCTACAACAGTCACCAAGGTAACACATACACACGCACACACACACACACCTCAGAAGCCTTTTACATATGCCCTACAACAGTCACCAAGGTAACACACACACACACCTCAGAAGCCTTTTACATATGCCCTACAACAGTCACCAAGGTAACACATACACACGCACACACACACACACCTCAGAAGCCTTTTACATATGCCCTACAACAGTCACCAAGTCAAGTCAAGTCAAGTCAAGTTTATTTATATAGCACATTTCATACACAGAGGTCATTCAATGTGCTTTACATAAACAAAACCAAACGATAATAACAAATAAAAGCATAGAAGGGCAATATAGTCAAAGAATAGTTAAAAGGTAAAGATCATAATAAAAGGAAAACATAAAACACAAGGTAAAATCATTTAAAAATAAAGAATAATTAGTAAGCAAAAACAAAGGCAAAAGTAGTAAAAAAAGTAATAAAAGACAAAGTAGAATAATTATCGAGGCAGATTCAGAATTTGTAACTCGGCACAGTTAGCAGAAAGCGTCTGAGAACAGTTTGGTCTTAAGTCTAGATTTAAAACTGGCTACAGTTGGGGCCTTTTTAATGTCATCCGAAAGTTGGTTCCACAGCTGAGCCGCATAGCAGCTAAAAGCTGCTTCACCATGTTTAGTTCTAACTGTAGGTTTTACTAGCAGGTTTTTCACCTGGGACCTGAGAGGACGAGAAGGTGTGTACTGCTGAAGCATGTCTGACAAGTATTTAGGTCCTGCTCCATTTACTGATTTATAAACAAGCAATAGTGCTTTAAAGTCAATTCTGTGACTTACTGGAAGCCAGTGCAAGGACTTAAGAATTGGAGTAATGTGGTCAGTTCTTTTAGTTTTTGTTAGAGTCCTAGCTGCTGCATTTTGTATCACCTGAAGCTGTTTAATAGTCTTTTTAGGAAGGCCTGTGAACAGTCCATTGCAGTAATCAACCCTGCTGGAGATAAATGCATGAATGAGTTTTTCTAAGTCATGTTTTGACATCAGCCCTCTGAGTTTGACAATATTTTTGAGGTGGTAAAAAGCTGATTTAGTTATCGCTTTCATGTGGCTGTTGAAATTTAGATCACTGTCAATTAATACACCAAGGTTTTTAACAGTATCCTTTGCCTTCAACCCTTTTGTGTCAAGGAGAGTGGCAACCCTAAGTCTTTCCTCATTTTTACCAAATATAATTACTTCAGTTTTTTCTTTGTTCAGCTGAAGAAAATTTTGAGACATCCAGGTGTTGATTTGTTCTATACACTGACACATAGATTCAAGAGGACCATAGTTGTTTGGTGATAGAGCTAAGTAAATTTGTGTGTCATCTGCATAGCTATGATATGAAATCAAATTATTTTGAATGATTTGTCCAAGTGGGAGCATATAGAGGTTGAATAATAGTGGCCCCAAGATCGACCCCTGGGGAACACCACAGGTCAAGGACGTTGGTGTTGAGGTACAGTTTCCGATGGCAACAAAGAAGCTCCTTTCTTGTAGATATGATTTTAGCCAGCTGATAACTATGCCTGTAAATCCAACCCAGTGTTCTAGTCTGTGTAGTAAAATATTGTGATCAACAATGTCAAATGCTGCACTAAGGTCCAGTAGCACTAGGACTGATGTTTTACCTGAATCTGTGTTGAGGCGTATGTCATTGGAAACTTTAATGAGAGCTGTTTCAGTGCTGTGATTTGCCCGAAAACCAGACTGAAAGTAATCAAAATACCCATTTGATGTTAGGAAGGTGGTTAATTGATTAAAGACTACTTTTTCAATAATTTTGCCAATAAAAGGTAGATTGGATATGGGCCTGTAATTGTTTAGCATGGAGGCATCCAGGTTATTCTTCTTGAGAAGTGGCTTTACAACAGCTGTTTTCAGTGACTTAGGAAAAGTGCCAGACAGCAATGATACATTTACAATTTGAAGGACATCCGCCGCTATGAGGTGAAAAACAGTTTTGAAGAAATTGGTAGGCAGAGTGTCTAAGACACATGTGGAAGGGCTGAGATTCTGTACCGTTTTTTCAAGTGTTTCGTAGTCTATCAAGCTGAACTCTGACATCAAGTTTAGTTTCCCTCTGTTTGTTGCTGGAAGTTCAGGTTGTTGAATTTGTAATTGAGCAGATATGTTGAGTCTGATTTTGTCAATTTTACCTTTAAAAAAAGATGAAAACTCATTGCATTTATTAGTTGAGAGAAGTTCAGGCGCTAATTGTGAGGGGGGATTTGTTAACTTATCAACAGTTGAAAATAGAATACGAGTGTTATTTGAACTTCTATTGATAATGTTAGAAAAGAAAGACTGTCTTGCTTTGCATATTTCAGAGTTATATGTGCGGAGCATCTCTTTATGGATTTCATAGTGGATCTGAAGTTTGTATTTACGCCATTTTCTTTCAGTCTTCCTACACTCTCTTTTTAGAAGTTTAACTGCTGGATTTTGCCTCCATGGTGCTTTCTGTTTGTCCTTAACTTTCTTGAATTGTAATGGAGCAATGTCATCCATAATGTTTGCCATTTTTGCATTAAAGTGATCAAATAAGTCTTCAGAGTCTGACAGTTGACTTGACTTTAGTGAAAGTGCTTGCTCAAAGAGAGCACTTGTCTGATCATTTATGATTCTCCTTTTTACCATCATAGCTGTGTTTTGAGTGTGTGGGGACATAGACACATCAAAGAACACGCAAAAATGATCAGATAAGGCCAGGTCTTTAACAGCTGTAGAGACATCGAGACCCTTTGTGATAACAAGGTCGAGGGTATGGCCGAGAGAGTGTGTTGGCCCCTGTACATGCTGTGTTAGGGAGAAAGTATCGATTAGTGCAATGAATTCCTTGGCATAATTGTTTTCAGGATTATCCACATGCAAGTTTAGATCCCCTGATATAATAAGACAGTCATACTCTATGCAAACAACTGATAGCAGTTCACCTAGCTCTTCAAGAAAAACTTTAGCTGAATGTTTTGGAGGCCTGTAAATTGTCAGTAATAAAATCTGAGGAGAAGACTTAATGCATGCACACAGATATTCAAATGAAGTAAAGTCACCGAATGACGACTGATTGCACTGAAAAGACGTCTTGAAAATTGTAGCTATCCCCCCACCTCTTTTATTTGCTCTGGTAGCACTCAAGAAACTGAAGTTTGGGGGAGCTGATTCGATGAGAGTAGCAGCACTGTTTGCTTGATCTAACCATGTCTCAGTTAAAAGTAAAAAATCAAGGTTGTGTGTGCAAATTAGATCATGAATTAAGAATGATTTGTTTGAAAGAGATCTGATATTTAGGAGTGCTAGTTTTGTTAGTTTAAGTGTTTAAGTGGGGAAATATGATCCATGGGGGAAATCTGAGGTTGATGTGGTACGGGTAGGAGATTGGACTGGTTTACCCTATAAGCTCGATGCATTTGTGTTCTATTTCTTGTCAATACAGGAATAGAGAATGTCATGGGCTTACTGGGTCCCGGCATGTTCTCAAAACTACTGTCAGTACCATTTATATTGCAGGGACCCTGAGAATATCATGCAATACAGTCATCATATAATTGTCCCCTGCTGCTGCCATCTGTATTTTCCACTGCACATTCCATGCTATATGCCAAGGTAACACACACACACACACACACCTTAGAAGCCTTTTACATATGCCCTACAACAGTCACCAAGGTAACACATACACACACACACACACCTCAGAAGCCTTTTTTGCCCTTGTTGAGGGTAGATGTGAGAGAGAAGTCGTGAGCAGATGTAAACACTCAGGAGAAGTCGGAGATGATGTTGAAAAGATGGGAATTTTATTTTTTCTCCCAATTTAGGCCAAAAAGACAATAAAAATTAACAAAATTAATGAAAAAAAATACTGTTAGATAAATAAAGTAAATTGACATGAAAATCAAAATATACAATTACGCACCTTTTTTTTCACTAGAGCATACAACAGACGTATGTCCTCGACTCTAACTTCCTAGACAGACTGAAGCGGTAAGTCTATATAGGCCTGCAGCGCACCCCTGAAATTGGCACATACCAGCTCAACAATACAATACGGGGGTGGCTCAGGTGAGTAGACAATAAAAGCTTAAAAACAGTAAAAATGCACATATCTACAACACTAGAAATTGAATAATATTAATTATATTGTTCTAGCTAATATTTGGCAAAGCCACAATATAAATTAGCAGCTAATAGATTAATAAATCAAACTCCGAGTCACTTCCTATTGACCTGGAAGTCACAGCGTCATTTAAACTGCACAATCGCGGCAAAAATTCCTTTACACAAACAAACAGGAGACGCCAGTAAGACACAGAGGTGTTGCGTGATTATTGTAACCGGGCATGATTGTGAAGTAAATGGTATGGTTTTAAACAGAAAGAGATATATTGATGGTTGTAGCTATAGCATATTAATCACCGTAGTATTGGATGTTAATATTGTGCACAAGTAAGCTATGGGATTACTGTGGGGGTTTTGAGGAATGACTACAGTAGGTTAACAGATGATATGAAAACAGCATGAGGACAAACGGAACACATTGACACACTAGACAAACATATAAAGGCAACATTTGCACTCAGTCTTAGAGAACTGGCATAGGTAGCACATCGCTACCAAGTCACCAAGGTAACACACACAGTTCTTGTCATTTACAAGTTTAGGTTAAATAGTGCCACCAACCTGCTCTGCACTCACTAGACCAGGGGTCTCCAACCTTTTTGGGAATGAGGGCTACCTGAAGACCCGAAATCATATGGAGGGCTACTCATTTAAAACAAACATACCCTCACCCCTTTAGGCCTATTATTTAGGACGGTAGTCCTCCTAAATAATAGGCCTATGTGATTTTTACTTTTAAATTAGATTTAAGCAACTGTATTTTCATCTGATTCTTCAATACTTTAATATCAATATGCAACACTACCAACATATTTGTTTAGTTTGTTCATTTTAAAGTTTGCATGGGGAATCTAATCTTATTTTTTTAACAAAAAAACAATATTTTTGTGCAATTAATAATTTGGGTTACAATGTGTACCCAATTTATACCCACCCACCATTATGAATTCAGGGGTTGTTTAAGTTCTGATTTCAGTGGACAATTCGGTTTTAACATAAGTAAGTAATCACCCACACCACCCTAACATATGAAGTCTCCTTTTAAAGTTATTGCACACCTGAAATCTCTCCATGATCTGACAAAAAAGGTAATGTACAGTCCTGCTCAGTCAAGCATGCCACAACATTTTCAGTGCTATTATACGGCAGTAACCTACGGAGGAGAAAAGGCCTGTGAGCTAAAGCAATTGTTTTTCAGTCCTTGAACAATCATGCAAGAACCGTATTTGACGAACATAGAATGGCCACAGAACTTTTGCAAAGATATGCTTCCATTGGCTACACCAGACGAGCAAGTTTTTCCCCCTTTACTGTGTATGCGTGCGAGCAGCGTGTATGCGCTCCGCTTCCGTTGTTGTTTAAAGATTGAATGGGAAACGGATTTGGAGCCAACGGCTAAAATTTAACGCACAATTTGTAAGGTATCACCAATATAAATTTAATGTTACAGATGTATGGCTACATACATTCTTAAAATGGTTCTAGTCTAGACTTAAATATATATTGAAAACTTAACAATGGAGTGTGTTTTTAGAGCGTGATCTGACTGATGGCTATTTTTAGAAGGTGCGCTGGGGGCGCCTCATAGCCGTTCCGCGGGCTACCTGGTGCCCGTGGGCACCGTGTTGGAGACCACTGCACTAGACGTTAGTTTGGAGTCGGCCAAGCAGTGCTGGCCTGTGCTTACTTTGCCTTTGTAGAATCAAATTAGTGAGTCTTCATAATTTGTTGGCCTTAAGCGGTGCTAATTCAAACGCATTCCACTCTGCTAGGTGGCTAGGTTGTAGCCTTAATCTTTGCTAATTCAAACATATTCCACTCTGCTAGGTTAAGCTTTGCTAATTCAAACGTATTCGACTCTGCTAGGTTAAGCGTTGCTAATTCAAACGTATTCCACTCTGCTAGGTTAAGCTTTGTTAATTCAAACGTATTCCACTCTGCTAAGTGGCTAGGCTGTAGCCTTAAGCTTTGCTAATTAAAGCGTATTCCACTCTACTAGATTAAGTGTTGCTAATTCAAACGTATTCCACTCTGCTAGGTGGCTAGGCTGTAGCCTTAAGCTTTGCTAATTAAAGCGTATTCTACTCTGCTAGGTTAAACGTTGCTAATTCAAACGTATTCCACTCTGCTAGGTGGCTAGGCTGTAGCCTTAAGCTTTGCTAATTAAAGCGTATTCCACTCTGCTAGATTAAAGCTACCTTGTGTAAGAACTTCTCCCATCTAGCGGTGAAATTCTATATGACAACCAACTGAATATTACTTTCTAGCCCCTCCCATGCCGCATTTTAACTCTGGTGGCCGTTTAATGCCAAGGTTAACATGGCTTCCAGTACTACGACTTCGTCCAGTGTTCCTTTCAGTGATGAGGTTACTTTAGAAAACAATTACACATTGCATTTAGTTATATAGCCAGTAAACATGTTGGTTATGACCTGTATAGTAAGTAAGTCCATAGTAAGTCCCTGCCCCCCCCCCCCCCCCCCCTACATACACAGCACATTATTTCATCAGGAAGCTTCTCCAACACACATCCCCAACATACTTACAGCACACTGCCCACACACACACTACACACACACACACACACACACACACACACACACACAGTCACTGCTCCACTCCCCTCCCGCCCACACACACATCTTCACTGTCATCACTCACATACATCATACATACAGTACTCTGCTTGCAATAGTAAGTCCCTGCCCCCTGTCCCCCCCCCCTACATACACAGCACATTATTTCATCAGGAAGCTTCTCCAACACACATCCCCAACATACTTACAGCACACTGTCTCATGAGGAAGCTTCCCCAACACACATATTGCACACTGCCCTCTCCCCACATACACAGCACACTATCCCATCTCCCCTGTCATCCCCCCAACACACACACCAAGACCCCTGGCAGTTGGGTTAGCCCCTTGAGCCGTGGATCTGCCCAAGGTTTCTTCCTTGGTAAGGGAGTTTTTCCTTGCCCCTGTTGCTCTCGGGTGCTCCTTGTTGGTGCCCCCCACCCAATCCCAATCCTCCCCCACCTTTTTTATGCAGCCCTTGCCACTTAATCTACTAAACCCCTCTTCTACTGCACTTTTTACCCCCCTCCCCCCATTAATGCACAAATAGGCTGACACCAGACATAATTTCACTGCATTTCTTACTTCCAGTAACTATATGCATGTCACAATAAACTTCCTTGTATCCTTGTATGTAAAGTGAAAAATAGTTTTACATTTTCGTTATTTTGGTAGGCTATTTCATTGCTACAGTAGCATCAGCTATCAGGTTCCCAAACGAATGCATGCTAATGTTAGTACAGTATCAGTGCTATCGTTATTCTGTATGTACGAGATTAATAGTGTAAGGCAATGTTTACAGCGTAGCGTAGCCTAGCCTACTATGTTTCTCAGTGAGCAGAGTCAGAGATCAGTCGATGCTACGGAGGTGCGAGGGAAAGGTAAAGAAAAGCCAGACAGGGCCGGTGGCAGAGGATCGGTGAGACCTCCTAGGCAAAGAAAAAGTAAGACTCTCCAAAGATGACGAGGAGAGTGGAAGAACTTCAAAGACAAAGGAGAGAAGCAACGGAGGTTTGTGTTTTTTAAATATATTTCTCTGAACAGTATCAATGTCAATGACACCGAAATGAGCTCGGAAGCTGCACCAGGCACGTTTGTTTGCGTTGCGTCTGCTGCAACTACACCAGAAAAATAGACCATTCTTCTAAAATTGATTTTACGCGTTGCGAACGGAACACTTCAGTTATGCGCTCGGTGTCAAGTAGTGTAGCTTCCCTGTTTGTATCTCCATTGTTTATATGTAGCAATTTCTAGCTGTTGCCAGTCAACTGCATGATGTGAGTTGTCTGCCAGTGAAACCACGACACATATGATTACGTTATGGTCTATAGAAAATGTTACACAACAACATTTTCACCTTTTCATTGTCCATACACTAGTATTCTTGAAACACTTGAAAAATGACAGAGTAGCCTACTATTACTACTACTCTGCTAACAATCTAACTTTGCTACCTAAACATGCCTATCTGATCTTATTTCTTGTGTCTTATTTCTTCAGACTTGTGGATGGAATGAGCCTGCAAGAGCACAGGGACCTCACCACACAGTTGCTAGTGAGGCAGCCAGGTCTGGTGTTTGATGCGTTGATGATGCATCAGTGCAGACATGTCGTCCCCCCACCTGTGCCAGGGATGCCTTGGTGTACTTGTACACACTGCAGAGACATGCCAACCGATTGGAAGATAAAATGCTGTGGACAAAACCCAGCCACCTGTGTGAGCCTTCTGCCTCACTTCACACAGTACTGCCTAGATGAAGGTTTTCTCCAGATTCACATGCAGTACATCACAGACATCACAACATTAGGCCATGTAAGAGAGCCAGGTGATGACAATAGAGTTCAGATATGCTACCTACAGACATTTCATTTTCTGGCAGCATGGGTCTCTAGGATAGGGTAATAGAAGAGTGATCCCAAGCTGTGTGTGTAGGATGAGGGATAAATTCCCTGACCCTCTCACTCAGGGACATCTCTGGAATTTATATCACCTTCCTATAATGTTGTGTTATTGTAAATAGTTTTGTATTAGTGTTCTTGTACTGCCTGTTCCTTTTAAAACTGTATTTATTTTACACCAGTACATCGTTATATTTTGCTTTCATGAAAAATAAAAACGAGATTGTTACCTCTTATACATTACATCCACAAACTTATAATTAAAAAAGGAGTTTTGAAACACCAAATGACAGTAACATGGTCAACAATGTTATTTGCAATATATTTATTTACAGAAATTAACAAATAATGGTGTTTACACGTGAACCCTTCCTTTTTGTATGGTGCCTTTGAAGCAACATGGGCCATCATTCTAAATTTGCAGTCTCCTGAAAAGCTGATCCTGTGGAAGACATGCAGTGTCGTTAGACATACACACCATTTTATATAGTTCAACATATTGTTACTAATCTGTATAGTGCTATTTTGCCTAGACTGAGTTACAGGCAAGGTTACAATGAAGGCATGCACGTGCATCACATAACAAGACCAATGAATTTTGTCCACATCCTCCACAATGCTCATGTCATGTAGGCTTTGTAAAAAATATATATAAATGCTTATATCATGAAAATATACAAAAGAGAATGTTATGTAGAGTTAGGGTATAGACATTATGAGCATTGATGGGTTACCTCTGTTCAAGGTTCTCAATTTCAGGGGCTTTTGCAATTGCGCCAAGATGCTCATCTGAAATGAATAAGCAGAGCGTTTCACAACATGACAGTACATAAAATGGTAAACACCAAGTTATTAAAAATATACTTTCAGTTATTATCAAACAACAATCACATAGAATCAACAATTGTTTTTAATGCAGTGACTGTCTGTCCCACTAGAAATGCTGGACACTTCTGGAGTAATTAATACTAGAGGGCTTTCCCTTCATTGGTGTTGATGTGACTGCTCTCAGTTCTCTCTCATAGCTGGACAAAAAAGAGCAGTACATATTAGAATGTCTCACTTAAACCACAAACAAAGTACATTCATTTTATGACCGTGAAGAAAGATGTATTTTGGTAGATGCATTGACTAAAGTTCAATCAAAGCAGTTCTGTACGTATTTTATTGTTCTGCATGATAATGACTTTGACCCTCATTGATCAGTCTCAATGGGCTGGCTGGTCTACCTTGCTCCATTCACAAGTGTAATGGACTAGTCTACCCTTCCCCCATTCTGAGGTGTAGGCTACACTCATATGGTAAAAAACTTTCAGATAATTTAGTAATTAGTAGGCTACGTCTACAATTAATAAGACTACAGGACAGGCCTCAGGATGTGAACGTCACCCTTGGAATTGGCTACCCTAGCATTATCAGATTAGGATACATTTAGGCTACAAAGCAAAAGCAATGGAAAAATAACTACAATTTACAGTGCTCTTCGCCTGTGATCCGTCACACAAAAAAATGTGAGCACATTTTTGTTACAACATAGCCTAGACAATCCTTTTTCATCGACGCGAGGAAAAGTATCCCAGACGTCATTCTAGCGTTATGGACAACCGTGCTATAGTTAGCCAAGCAACTATAAAACTTTGAATTTACACCATAGACTGTATGTTTACACGAATAGGCCGAATTACCTGTCGAGGAGAAAGCAGGCAACTTCGGCGTCCCTTTTAAAATCCTTGCTCCTCACAAGCTCTTTCCATCTTAGAAAAGCCACTCCAATATTGACTTTGGTCTGTTGTTTTTCTGGTCACGTTGTCGTTTTAATTCTCTTTTTCACTTCCTTGGCGACTCCTTTTCATGTCCTCGAGAATAGGTGTAATCCTCCATCTTCAACAGACTTTCAAATCTGCCGGTGTTGTGCCCCTTCTGGTTTTTCCACCTGTTTCTGAGCCTGTCCAGATGTCATGTATACCTATCAACAGCAACCAACTGCTACCCACGTCGACAGATTCGCTACATATTCATAAACATTTTACTGGCCTTTGCATGTCGCACCTCAATAAAAACTGCACTGAACTGAACTGAATACCTGAGCACTACATTAGTATAACATTTTCCAGCGGAAAAAATGTTTTTTTAAAATAACCTAATTTCGATTCTCTGTGTCGCGCTGGATTCAAACCCTCCTCAGCAAAAATATCACCATGCGAGACCGCCTCTCCGCTACACTATCAGCACCTATATAACTTGATTCACCGTTTATCTGAATATTTTGTAACAACTGGTTACCTTGATTTAGGCTTTAAAAACATAACTGTATCATGCACTCTAACTTCTGTTACACCTCTGCGCTATCCATGTGCAAGGATTTGTCATAAATTCTACCAGGCAACGCACGGATTATGAAACAATGGGTCTAAAACAACTGGTTACCCTGGACTGAAAACGCATGATCTCGCTCTCAAACAGCTAGGCTGCAATAGCCTACGTTCCTTGGATGCATTTTACTGGCGTGTCGCACCTTAATATAATCTTTACTAAACTGAACAGCTGAGCACTATAACATTCTCCAGCGAGAAAATTATTTTTTAGAAGTCGCCTAATGACCATGACCATGATCCGTGTCGCACTAGATTCGAACTCTCTTCAGGAAAACAAATTACATGCGTGACCACACCGCTCCCCACTACACTATCAACACTGTGTCAATGGTTGTTTAACTATTTTCTATCAGGTCATATCACTGTTTGTCTATATATTCCGAAACAACTGGATACCTTAATTTAGGCTTAAAACATATCGTGCACACCGCTGCGCCATCTGTGTGCAATGATTTGTCAAAAATTCTACCAGGCAGCATATGGATTCTGAAACAATGGGTCTGAAACAACTGGTTACCCTGGTCTGGAAACGCATGAATTCGGGACTATACAGCTACAATAGCCAGTTCCTTTGGTTGAGGACAAGCAAATTTCTATGGCCATGGCGTCTCGTTTCCAAAGTTATAGCCTATGCTATCCTACAACGTTATGTTTACGACGGAAGATAAGTATTTGCAACCCCTACAATGCTTTTCATTTCAGGTTTTTAATTTTAAAAGGTTAACCTCATATCCCTGTTATCACAAGCAGCTTGTTCTAAATTGGGATGAAACTGGTTACCTTGCCTCAATTAGGCTACAGATGATCTCCACAAGCTGCTTGCGCATATACCAACATTATGTGCTAGTTAATTTGCACCAAAAGCTCTCCAGCTCCAGCTGTTGAGTGTTTGACAGCGAGATCATGCGTTTTCAGTCCAGGGTAACCAGTTGTTTTAGGCCCATTGTTTCATGATCCGTGCGCTGCCTGGCCAAATCCTTGCACATGGACAGCTCAGGTGTAACAGAAGGTAGAGTGCATGATACAGTTATGTTTTTAAAGCCTAAATCAAGGTAACCAGTTGTTTCAAAATACTCAGATAAACGGTGAATCATGGCCTACTGAGTGAACACAGTGTTATGTTCTGGAAATTATGTAAATGTTGATAGTGTAGTGGAGAGCGAGGCGGTCTCGCATGGTGATACTTTTGCTGATGAGGGTTCGAATCCAGCGCGACACAGATCATCGAAATTAGGTTACTTTAAAAAAGCATTTTCCCCGCTGGAAAATGTTATACTAATGTAGTGCTCAGGTATTCAGTTCAGTTCAGTGCAGTTTTTATTGAGGTGCGAACATGCAAAGGCCAGTAAAATGTTTATGAATATGTAGCGAATCGGTCGACGTGGGTAGCCGTCAGCTGCTGTTGATAGGTATACATGACATCTGGACAGGCTCGGGAACAGCTTGGAAACCAGTAGGTGGAAAAACCAGAAGGGGCACAATACCGGCAGTTGCGAGTAGACTAATCATGCAATGAGTGTTGCCTACAAGCGCGAAAGGCGGAACTGAATTTCCAAGAATGTCCTTCGTTGGCGAATGTATTTCAAAGATGGAGGCGAAACATGGATTCAGCCATTCGCGCGACTCGCGCATATGTATTTGGAATAGCAGATTCTACACTTACAAGAATACTTTGATTAGTAGGTGGAAATAATTACACATGAATGAGCACATATTTTTGAAAGAACAAATGGGTTTTTGCCAAGAATTAACTAAAAAAAAAGTACACAATGTAGCTTTAAGCGTTGCTAATTTAAACATATTCCACTCTGCTAGGTTAAGCTTTGCTAATTCAAACATATTCAACTCTGCTAGGTGGCTAGGCTGTAGCCTAAAGCATTCCTAATTCAAACGTATTCCACTCTGCTAGGTGGCTAGACTGTAGCCTTAAGCGTTGCTAATTCAAACGTATTCCACTCTGCTAGGTGGCTAGACTGTAGCCTTAAGCGTTGCTAATTAAAGCGTATTCCACTCTGCTAGGTGGCTAGACTGTAGCCTTAAGCGTTGCTAATTCAAACGTATTCCACTCTGCTAGGTTAAGCATTGCAAATTCCACTCTGCTAGGTGGCTAGGCTCTAGCCTTAAGCGTGGCTAATTCCACTCTGCTAGGTGGCTAGAGTGTAGCCATAAGCGTTGCTAATTCCACTCTGCTAGGTGGCTAGACTGTAGCCTTAAGCGTTGCTAATTCCACTCTGCTAGGTGGCTAGACTGTAGCCTTAAGCGTTGCTAATTCCACTCTGCTAGGTGGCTAGGCTGTAGCCTTTAGTTCGTTTGTAATAGCAAACAGAAATGTCAAGATAGCAACCGGTCATTACATCCTTTCATTTTCAAAGCAAAATGACAAATTGCCAGACCTGGGCACTGTTTTAGGCATGTGTGATAATATGTGTTTGAAGAGTATTTCACTCTTTCACCTTTCTGTGTGTGTGTGTACTTTCCTCTGTGTGTGTGTGTGTGTGTGTGTGTTTCACAGACATGATCCGTTTCCAGCTGCTATTTTACCAGTGTGTGTGTGTGTGTGTTTCACAGACATGATCCGTTTCCAGCTGCTATTTTACCAGACTCAGACGATCCCAGCATGATGGGAAGATTCCAGCGAGTGGAAAGACAGGTGTGTGTGCGTGTATGTGTGTGCATGTGGTGCGTGTGGGTGTGTGTGTATGAGTGTGTGTGTGTCTATGAGTGTGTGTGTGCGTGCGTGTGTGTGTGTGTGTGTGCATGCATGTGTGCGCACAGCCTGATGTGATGCTGGCCCTTTGAGACTTAAGTCTCTCTAATCCACTCCATCAGAGTAGGTAGACTAGAGGATACATGGATGCTGATGCTGTTTGTGTTGCTATGGTAACAGGGATAGGTAAGCTGGGGGATACAGGGATGCTGATGCTGTTTGTGTTGCTATGGTAACAGGGATAGGTAAGCTGGGGGATACAGGGATGCTGATGCTGTTTGTGTTGCTATGGTAACAGGGATAGGTAGGCTAGAGCAGTGGTTTTCAAAGTGGGGGCCGCGAGGGGGTGCCAGGGGGGCCTCAGCAATTTGGAAGGAAAAATAAAAGCAACAAATAAGTACATTTGAAAATTTTTAAATATACCTATTACTATGAGGGTTGTTATACAATGCCATTAGAATAATTTGTCGCATATCTGAACATTATATTTTTCATGATAATGACTGGGAATAATAGTAGATAGCTCTCATATAGCAGAAAGCTCCAAATGCAATTTTTACACACTGTATGCTCAATCGCGAAGTGCTTGTGGCTAAAATAATTATTAGAATTAGCTTAATGTAATTTTACATTTGCCGCAGTATTGTCGATGGGTTTAATAACACATCAAATACCACTTGGCCAGAACCTAGTGGTATTTGGGGGGCCTTGTGGTGGAAAAGTTTGGGAACCCCTTTGGCTAGAGGATACAGGGATGCTGATGTTGTTTGTGTTGCTATGGTAACAGGGATAGATAGGCTGGGGGATACAGGAATGCTGATGCTGTTTGTATTGCTATGGTAACAGGTGGAGGACATGGACAAGAAACTGGACTTCCTGGTGGACATGCACATGCAGCACCAGGAGACGCTGCAGGTTACCACGGGCAATGACCCCTCTGTGACCCTCACCGTCACTGACGGCGACCCTCTCCTCTGCTGCTATGGCCAACCACTTCCTTATTACCCAGTGCAGCACACACACAGCACACTCACACACACACTCACACACACTCCGCTGCCACGCCCCAATGTCCTGCCCATCAGTAGCCTGCCAGGCCACACCCACACACAGACTGACCTATCAGATACTGCATTGGGTAGGCAGGGGGCGGGGTCACAGTTGTCTCTGCTGTCAGTCACACAGCTGGGGGAGGAGCTAGAACGATCACCCAGTGGGTTCAGCGTGTCATCGGAGAGGGAGGAGTCTCAGGGGTCGCGGAGAGGTCAATCACACTGCTGCCTCGCTGAGGGGGAGACCGACACCGACAGTGACCTACACACACCCAGCACAGCGCCATAGCACACACACACCCACACACACACCCAGCACAGCGCCATAGCACACCCACACCCAGCACAGCGCCATAGCACACAGCCATAGCACCCACACACACCCACACACACCCAGCACAGCACCATAGCACACACACACGCACACACACACACCCAGCACAGCAGCATAGCACACGGGCACACACACACACACACATACCCAGCACAGAACCATAGCACACGCACACACACACACAGCACAGCGCCATAGCACTCACACACACACTCACACACAGATACACACATCACCACACACACTCTAACACACAGATACACACATCACCACACACAAACACACACGCCCTAACACACACACACACACACACCCTAACACACAGATACACACAGCATCACACACACCCTAACACACAGATACACACACACCACACACACACACACGTGGGCTGGTGTATAGTCCACAAAAGCTGCATAGACACAGTTCTATAATAAGCGCAAGGCTCACGCACACGCAGTAAAGGCCCTTCACAGTCTATGCGTGCAGTAGTGTGTGTGTGTGCAGTAAAGGCCCTTCACAGTCTACGCGTGCAGTTGTGTGTGTGTGCGCAGTAAAGGCCCTTCACAGTCTACGCGTGCAGTAGTGTGTGTGTGTGTGTGTGTGTGTGTTCAGTAAAGGCCCTTCACAGTCTACGCGTGCAGTAGTGTGTGTGTGTGTGCAGTAAAGGCCCTTCATAGTCTACGTGTCCAGTAGTGTGTGTGTGTGTGCAGTAAAGGCCCTTCCCAGTCTACGCGTGCAGTAGTGTGTGTGTGTGCGTGCAGTAAAGGCCTTTTATAGTCTATGCAACCTCTGCAGCTGATGCGCCCCAATCGGAGATAGCACCTGCGCTTGCATTGCGTCATTGAACTTTGACCCCTCAATATTTTAACTCAGCTGCTGCAGACCCCTAGCAGACACTCATGGCAGTCATCTCTCTCGCTCACACAATCAGACTCACCTTTAGCAAGAGGCTAACCCTTAGCAAGAGGCTAATCTTTTGTAGGAGGCTAACCTTTAGCATGCATCATGGTTAAGATTGTAGTAACTGTTATCTAATCTCTCAGTATGTTCAGTTAGTGTGATGCTAATCTTACTTTAGCAGTCACTCTGGAAAAATGACAGACACTAAAACCAACTGAATTAATTATTTATGACTATAGTATATAGTATTTACTCAGGCTAATTTCAGCAGACATCTCTAAACATCAGACAAATCTAAACCTCAATTTAGCGTCATAGTGATGAACTTTTAGCCGTCCTTTTGGTCAGTCCATTAATTCTTTGCCAGTATTAGCAAAAAGCAAGTGCTAGTTACAAGAGCTGGTTATAATGCCACTTGCACGTTAGCCAGCATTAGCAGCAGCATTGCTAGTAGATGCTACTCACACGGGCCAGTTAACAGAGAATGAGCCAGTGATGAGATTGCCGTGTCATAGTGAGCTATGCACAGAGATCAGTAAGCACAGCACATGCTCATTTGACCTGATAGAGTTGCTGTCACAAGAAAACACAGAATCTCTCAATGTGCCTACAGCTGTTTCTGCCGATCATCTAAACGTTAAACTCTTTTAAACTTTCTCTCTCACACACACACACTTAGACCTTACATCTTGGCCTAAGAGTTCATGTTTAGGTCAGAGTTATGATGAGCTGCCTTGAGGAATCTCTGCTGGACTGCAAGTGTGACATGGAAGAGTTGTTTAACAAGCACTTACAGAAAAGGCATCCCAGACTGGATGTGGAATAAAGAGCATGTGATTGGATGGGCATCCATACAAGCCCCGCCCAGTCCCTCCCTCATCTGTGACCTCGCCCCTAAAATCTGCCAATGTCTGCCTGAGTTGGAACTCGACCCTGCCCCCATCTGGAGATGGAACTCAGTGATTAGAACGCTATTGAAGAAACCCTGGAACAGTAGAACTCTTCAAAAGGAACCCTGGAACAGTAGAACTTTTCAAAAGGAACTTTGTGACTGTAAAGAACTCTGTGACTGCTGAACTCTCCCGGCAGAATCCTGTGACTCTAAACATCTTCTGAAGGAACCCTGTGACTACAGAACACTTCTGAACTGCTTCTGAGCTGTAGCCCCTGTGCTGGTAGCCCTGCATGTGCATGAGTAGTAGTGCAGGAGGGCGCCCCCAGTGGATGCTTTTATATTGCTCTTTTCTAAGTCTGCATGCTGCATGAACCCAGGCTTGGCCCAGCCAAGATACCCCTCCCACATGTGTCTCTGTGCATCGCATGGAGGGTGGATTCGAGCATGTTTATGCGTGATCACTTATTTAAACATGGAGGGTGGATTTGAGCATGTTTATGCGTGATCACTTATTTAAACATGGAGGGTGGATTTGAGCACGTTTATGTGTGATCACTTATTTAAACATTCATCTAAACAGAAGGCTCCTATACTGCCATTCATTTTCAATGGTGAATTCACCATTATTATTATACACACGTCATACACACAATTATTATTATACACACGTCATACACACCATTATTATTATACACACGTCATACACACCATTATTATTATACACACGTCATACACACCATTATTATTATACACACACAAGTCAAGGACACGCTCTTATTCATGTACACACTCAGTGATATGTTCTGTTTCTCTCTCTCACACACACACACACACACACAGTGATATGTTCTCTTTCTCACGCTCAAACACTAACCTGCACTTCATAGTTACGTGGTGCAATTGCAGAATGGACCAAACAGACTCTTAATCATTTACACAAGAGACACATTATCATACCTGAACACATACACACACACACACATATACATACAGGCACACACTCACACACACACAGTCACATCTCCCCACCAGAGGTATCGATGGTCAAATCTGCAGAAAGGTTACACCCCAACCTTAATCTGCAGAAAGGTCACACTCCAAGGTCATGGTTTTGCAGAAAGGTCACACTTCATCCCTAATCTTTTCATTCACTCATCACACACTCATAACACACTCTCCCACTCTAAGCATCCTATGTTCTCATTGGCAGCATTGCTTACTTGTAGTGTGTGTGTGTGTGTTTGGTTATAACTGTTGCTTGTGTTTGCAGATGAGTAGTGTGTGAGTGTGTTTGCATATTCATACAGTATGTGTAGTGTGTGTATGTAGTGATGTAATTGTCCACCTGACCATCATAATCACCATAAACACCTGACCTTAATCACCATCACACCTGACCATCATAAACACCATCACACCTGATCTCCATCACACCTGACCTTAATCACCATAAACACCTGACCATCATAAACACCATCACACCTGATCTCCATCACACCTGACCTTAATCACCATAAACACCTGACCATCATAACCACCATAAACACCTGACCATCATAATCACCATAAACACCTGACCATCATAAACACCATCACACCTGATCTCCATCACACCTGACCTTAATCACCATAAACACCTGACCATCATAACCACCATAAACACCTGACCATCATAATCACCATAAACACCTGACCATCATAAACACCATCACACCTGATCTCCATCACACCTGACCTTAATCACCATAAACACCTGACCATCATAACCACCATAAACACCTGACCATCATAATCACCATAAACACCTGACCATCATAAACACCATCACACCTGATCTCCATCACACCTGACCTTAATTACCATCACACCTGACCATCATAACCACCATAAACACCTGACCATCATAATCACCATAAACACCTGACCATCATAACCACCATAAACACCTGACCATCATAACCACCATAAACACCTGACCATCATAACCACCATAAACACCTGACCATCATAATCACCATAAACACCTGGGGCTTTATTCACAAAAAAATGTAAGGCTAAAAAGTAGCTCCTAAGTTGCGAATTTAGGAGCGACTCCTAAAAATAATGGATGTGTCACTCCTAACTTTAGGACTCCTAATTTTTTTTCACTAAAAGTATTTCACGAAGCATTTTAGACCTAAAAGTAGCACCTAAGTCTGGGACAGCTTAAAAGAAGTCGAGAGGACTCCTAACTTACTAAGACCTATTCAAACAGCTTTTTGTGGCATTTCACGTTGCGATGTTTTGAAATGCGTCGCCTATGCGGCAACAGGAGCTTCCAATCGCGAGGGAACAATTTTGCATTCATAAAAGGGACGCAATAACGCCACCAACAACCAAAACTACTCATTGTTAACATGTAAATTAAATGTAACGTTTCATTGTGAATCAAATTAAAATGGTCTCCTCTTTGCAAACTTAGGCATAGACTATGGTAACAGATTAATTTAATAATGTTGCAAAGATACTGCATCAATCCGTAGGCCTATGTTTCATTAGGCCACTAGGCTATTTGTTTTCCCTTACTCTTTATTCATTTAGGCTAGGCCTTTTTATTCAGTTATTCATCATCTTCCGTCCTTCGCACTACTTGTGTAGCGCACGCATTCTCAGACCTGTCACCTGCCACTCATCATCGGAAGAGAGGTGTTTGGAATTCCCGCGTTACAATCGTCAGCCAATCAAGGTGGTCACTTCAGTCAAGCTCGTGCATGAGTAATGACGTCATCCATAGCAACGAAGACTCACTCTTAGTTTAGGAGTTGTCATTTTTCCTTACTAAGAGTAGGTCTGAAAGGCTTTGTGAATAACTTTTAAGAGAAAACTCCTAACTAAAATCTTTTAGTGCGATTTAGGAGTACTCCTAGTGGTAAGATAAAAGGCTTTGTGAATACGGGCCCTGACCATCATAATCACCATCATAATCACCATAAACACCTGACCATCATAAACACCATCACACCTGATCTCCATCACACCTGACCTTAATCACCATAAGCACCTGACCATCATAACCACCATAAACACCTGACCTCCCTAGGACCTCACCTGTAGTGACCTGTGCCTTTCCCAGTGTGCTGTAGACATCTGCTGGTCCACAGGTTCTGTGTGCTGGTTCTCCTGCAGTGCGGTGGTCCGCCTCATGTGACTCAGCACTGCCCCTGGTGGTGCTGTAGTGCAGTGGTCCGCCTCATGTGACTCAGCACTGCCCCTGGTGGTAGACTGGGCAGAGTGGATGATCTGCCTGTCACTGTACTGCCTTGAACACTCCACTCAATAAAAACACATTCAGATGACAAACATCCCAGTCTCAGTGTGTGTGTGTGTAATGTGCCTGTGTGTTCCATCTCTAAGCCCATAGAGGTGTGCTTGCATCAGTGAGACTAGAGCAAATTCTGGCTTAATCTGGGGCTGGTTTCCTGAAGCCTTCTTAAGGCTACGTAATTCTGCCTTAAGCTGTACCTTAACATTTTCACATATTTCCCGAAAGGTGCTTTGCTATGAATGTCTTTCGTACCATGGTCGGGAGCACTCTTAGAACCCTAGTAGCTGCACCTTAGAGATGTTCCGTTCATTGGTGAGAGTGGTCGGGAGCACTCTTAGAACCCTCTTAGCTGCACCTTATGGCGGCCTTACATTGTACGATTTTGGTCTGTTTTCACAGTCAGCGACTAAATTTCCAAAGTCGGACAGAAATCATGGGAGTTGTACTGGAATTGTGGCACTCTCCCGTCAACTAGATCGTTAAGTGTAAGGTGCCAATCTTAGCGGTTTTAAGTCAGTCGGAGTCAGTCCTTTTCTAGTTTTGTCGTTATGACAATATCAAACATGTTTGATATTATCGCAAGTCTTTCTAGTCGTGGCTCATGCAAATAGTGACGTGAACTATAAAAACCAATAGTGACCTCTCTCCAACACCAAACAGGAAGGGGCAAAGTAGGCGACAGCTGTAGCTTATATGATTATTTGTTATTCTTATAATATTGGTCATTTCTTATACATATTTAGTCGGCTCTTCCATTTGACAGAACAACTCTATCGGTTAGAGATGTCACGCATGAAACAATGCTGCAGAAACACGAAAATACGACTTTGAGTTTAGTAGGCTATCATTTCAGTTCCTGTTTATCTATTGCACGATGGGTAATAATTTAAAGGAATCTAATTGCAGTCTTGTAAATAGTGACCCTGCAAGATCCCTAGTCATTGCAAAATTATAGTCTGTGACTTAAAACTCTACTACTTGTCTTTAGATGTGAGAGGGTCTGAGACTGTAGTCTTTCAAAAATCTTTTCCAAATCTTTGCAAATCTTTCCAAAGTCTGTCAGTGTAAGGAGGGCTTTGGAGATGTTCTGTTCGTTAGTGAGAGTGCTCTGGAGCACTTTTAGAACTCTCTTAGAACTCTCTTAGCTGCACCTTAGCCATGCTAGTGCCGGCACTGTAGCCTACAGCAATCTTTAGAAATCCCTGTTGCGCATATGCAACTGAAATGTGACCCTACAGGGCAAAACCAGTCGCTTTCGTAAAATTTAGGAAATTAATGAACGGCCATAAATTAAGCTTTCCAACGATATGTATATCGAGGGTATTGCAAAAAGTATGGCTAAGATAACCGCATCCAAAGTTGCCATGGTTCTCCTGTCACGATAGGCCAGAAGAGGAGAAAATCACCTTTTTAAGTAAATTGTCACGTGCGATAGTGTGAGGGCACAGCTATTATTAGCCTTACGGTAGCGTGACTTTGAAGCGGATTAATGACTACGGTATGTGCAGTTTCAGCAACCGTGCAGTGAATGTCCTGGGACGGTCATAAGGTGTCACTATAGAATATAAGTAATGTATTTCAGGGGAAGTAAGGGGAGAGGAAGTTCTGTGTACACAGATTGTGTATACTTTTAAAATGTGCTACGTCAATGGAAAACTTCTCCTGGTCCCTAAAATGACACCAGGATATTTCTAAAAGTTCGTGCTTTTGACCGTTCGTGCCCTGAAAGGCAAGTCTTTCACATTCATATTCAGTTACATCTGCCAAGAACGATAGAGAGCTGACACATTGAGTAACGAGTAATGAGTAGCCTAATGAGTAAATTTTAGCTCTACCGTAAAACCTTATAGCGGCATGGACAAAGGGAATGACTGCTAATGTGTTGAATCTTCACCTAAATAAAGTCAGGGTTTAACAGTCAAAACATGTTTTTCCGTGAAATTTGTTCACAAAATGAAAGTGTATACTGTAAACTATCGAATTATGCGAAAACGTCAAATTCGACATTTTAACCCGTACGTTTGTTTATCGTGGATTTTCTCAAAATAGCATAGTGCATAAAGGGACTGATTTCGCCTTGCAGGGTCACAAATATGGTAAAATATCATTGTTTTGGTTCACCAAATATTTTATGTAAGTGGGCTAATTAAGAAAAATAGTTTCTGGAAATGTTTTCAAACAAATAATTAAATATGCTTTTTCCAACATAATTAAAAGCTTTATTCTCTTCTTTCTTGCTTTATTTTTTCTGCCATCTTCTAGGCTACCATGTTTAATGTGGGGGGTTGCTTTCATTTATAATGTTAACCAGTGGCACAAAAGACTGAATTAGGCTACATCAGTAATAAAATGAGGCTGCTGGTCAATCAGCTGTGATTAAAAAAAAAAAAACAATTAAATACTATTAAGAAATCATATTTCATATTATTCAAATATGTTCTTCTTATGGAGTGATGAAGGATGGCATAACTGGTGAAGGTGTTAGGGGCAGTGAACATCATATTGTGCTCTTGAACTAAAACAGTAAACAGTTTTTAGTTTGATTCCTGGCTGTGAGCATCATATTGTGCTCTTGAACCAAAGGAGTAAAACATTTTTTAGTTCTTTCATGGCTATAAGCATCATATTGTGGTCTGATATAACCTGAATTCCGAAAAAGTTGGGACACTTCGTAAAATCCCTGCTGAAAAAAAAAAAAAAACATCTAGAAACCAGCTTATGCTGGTCTTTGCTGGTGTAGCTGGTTGGGCCACCAGCTGGATATGCTGGCGTGACCATCTGAGGAAGCTGGTCATGCTGGTGGCAGTGATGTTTACAACTGTGATGTTAACAACTGTGTTGCTTCACCATTTAACAACATTTCTGTAAATGTTTAGGAACTGAGGAGACCAGTTGCTAGAGTTTTGAGAATGAAATGTCCCATTCCTGCCCAATATATCGGATATCAGCAGCTCAACAGTCTGGAGACTTCTTAATCATGTTTTTCATTCCATGATGCACCCAATTAGACAGGTCTGGATTTTCAGACAGACCATTATAGCACCTGGGGCCTCATTTATAAAAGTGTTGCGTAGAAACCATCCTTCATTTGATCTTAAATAATTTCTGAAATGTTCATACGTGTGATTCAGAGAAAACGTGCATACGCCACTCTTCCATATGTGCCCATTATAAATCACAAATGAACGTCAACTTGTGCACAGCCAGATGGTTTAGGTCTCCGCCTAAGTTATATATTGAAAACATTATATAGGCCTATGCCATCTGATGTTAACTAGCCTATGTGTATGCGTCAGTTTGAATAGCTTAACTAATTGTGTTTTTTCCAAGCAAGGCTTTGTGGAAAGAGATGGTATGCATCCATGTCCATTGTCCTCTGCTCGCTTTCATTCCTTTTGCTTGCAGTAATGTGAATAATCAACATTTAGTATGTTTACTTTGACGGAAAGACCTCTACGGCATAATCCTGTATGTTATGGTACAGTAGGCTACGTTTCCAATATGTCACCAGGTGTGGGGAAACCAGACACATGTCTCCCCAGAGACATTTTGAGTTATTCACAAATTCTGAAATTGTAGTTTCAAAGCTATTCAATGATGTCTCACTCATCTGATAATATTTGAATAAGTTGTGGTCATTTTAATGTATACCCCTCTGAAAACCTTTTACTGAGAAAACTGGCCTAATAGATTTGCAAATTCTGGTAATTCTGACATCTGGTATCTGTAGCCCTTCCCCCTACAGGTGTCACTGTGACACCTGGATCTGCTAGCCTGCGGGGCAGAAAGAATTGTAGTGTTGTTAATATTGATGTAGTGTTATTTTCATTAGGCACTTCACTGGACTTAGAATAATCAGAATTAGAAGGTACTTTATTTAAATGGAAATGCTTTTATTACAAAAGGCCCTGAATAGTATGCATTAATACACAGGGTAAGATGTTACAATCCCATAATCCAAGGTATAAACCACATCTAGTTCCCAATAGAAGACCCAATAACATTGTAATGGAACCGAGCGGAAGTTACCATTAACAAATGTGGGTGTGGCCAAAGAAGCAGAGGCAGTAGTGAAGATGGACAGTAATTTATTATTTGGCTTGGCTCGAACAACCAAGCAGAAGAGTCCATAGAAAAATGCACAGAAAAATGTTAATAATAATCTTCCAAAATTGCGATATTGAACCAGTATGAAAAATCTGCTTTAGCTTCTAATCAAAATACAGCAGCATTGTCCCAGTCATAGTACTCACAGTACCCTACACATCACATAGGCCAGACAAGACAAGACTAACATCAGACTAGACAGAGGGGAACATATACCTGGTGGCCAGCACCATTTAACATAGACAGGTAAACACTAAACAATCAATTAACACACAATAGACAAGACAGACCCTGGGCCACAAGCATAAATATATATCATTTGTCACTAGCAGAATGAGCTAAATACATTGTTAAATAATAAACTTGGTTACATGTGGAAAGACTAATCATCGATGCGGCTTGATCAGTTCCGTCTCGAAATACCCCACAATCAGTTAACCTAATGGAATGGTCCAATACCGCCCGGAAACAATAAACAGTCCATGCGATCCAGTAGGCCCTCCTTTGCCACTGGACCTTCAGAAGCTGGAACGAGAGGACGCCATGAACGCGAATCGGTAGCTATCGGTTGACAAACATTCAAACTTGTGTCTAATTCAGACAAACAATAAATGTGCCACCATTGCTAATAGCTCCGTGTTGTGTTGTTTCTTACACATCCTAAAAGTGCTAGCCACATAGCAATGGCCCATGTACGAGTGTGTGTTGTGTGTGTGTGTGCACAAATATCAGCTGATGTGTAGAGGACGAGTGCTAACAGTTCACCAGTCACCAGTCATGTGCGGTCGTAGCTAGACCGTCACAAACATACACATACAACAAGCAGGATTGCAAAATGGAAGTCAATATGAATCCAATAGAAAAATAAGAATAAAGATCCTATACACTAGACAATAAGAATAAAGATACTATGAAAAAGATACTAAATAACAAACAAGGTCCACATAAATGTGCTGAGGCTGTGTGATAAGGGCAGGGACTGACCCTGTGGTACAGGAGAGTTCAGGTATTATTTGGTAAAGTGCAAAAAAGTAAGGCAAGACAGTGCAGTTTTAAGTCAGTAGACTTTGGAGGCAACACAATAAGTCAGAACTAGAGTTAAGTGAATTTAGTCCAGGCTGTTGGAGGGAGGGAGAGGCTGTGCATAAAGGCTAACATAGCAAGCAAGAGGCTGTGAAAGAGAGTCCAATTATTTGGTGAGATCACATCCGCATCCTCTTCTGCGGACTCTTCTGTGCTGTGACCCTTGGCGCTGGGCATGTGATGTCTTTTGCCTCATCAGCACAGAAAGGCCTGATTTTTTCACGCAGATAGGTCTGCCTGTCAATGTTCAGTCCAGATGGGACCAGGACAGGAAGACTGTCAACAGGAGGCAGAACCGCTGAATTGCGCAGTAACTGAAATTCCACAGGTTCTGCATCACAGTGACTTTTTGCAAGCACCACACCTGTTCTCTTGGCATCAAAGCTGTAAGCAAATAACAGGACATTTTAAAAATGGCTAACTATTTCTCATAAAACACCATCATCAACCAATTATTTTTTATATGAACACAATGTGAAAGTTTCAATATAAATACCTGAAGTGCTGATAACTCTTGATCTTTGGAAGCCTTCTGAAGTAGGGACTCAGATGCTTCTGCAAACACTCTGCCATCTGCTGTTCCAACAAGCTGTGGGATATTGAGGTGACTCTCAGAGGAGCTGTTTTCCACTAGGCCTACCTGATGACAGCAAGAGCCGCAATGAAAAAAAAGAACAGAACAGCCTTGAACAGAAGAAAATATCTCTTAAGCTAAACGCTACTAGGCCTACCTGATGAACGCTAAACGTTTCATTGAAGCAGAGCAGAGAGCCGCACTGAAGTCATTAATGTTCAAGTAGACTAGTTGCTAAACCATTAGAGTCACATTCAATTCACACAATGCTAACAGGCCCCTTTGCACCTTACTCTGGATGTATTCATACAAACTATCCTCCAGTAGGCTAGGTGCTAAATTATTAGCATCAGTCCATTCATCACTTGTGCATCACTTCAAACAATGTGCATCACTTCAAATGGCAGTACTGAGCTAGCTAATAGCAATGTAGCAGGGATTGCAATGTAACAGGGACTACTTACGCCATGAGAAACTGAAAAGTATTCCTGCAGACTTCATTGCCTCCGATGAAATACGTGGTCTGGGGGGACTTTCTTTTCGTCTGCAGCTTTTTGGTGGATGTAGTCATCTCCGAAGTAACTACTGTACGTCTGTTTGCCTCAAGATGGCCAATGATTTGCATGTCCTGCCACTCTCTTTCGGCAGCTATAGAATCACTTCGTATTTTGTACATAAGCTCTGGAGAAAGTCTGTCACTACACGAATATCTGCCAAGGAGAGAGTTCCAGGGTCGCTGTATATTAAGTAGCCATGTGTATCGCTTGTAGCCGTGAGGTTACTTCTAGCATACAGCTGATTGGCCAACAGAACAAAAGAGCACTAATGGTCACGCCCAATTCAAACACTGGTTTACTTCCTGAAACTTAACCATTTTCAAAGACAAAATATACACTTTTAAAGCAACCAATGCTGTTATCTGAAACATGGAATTGCTTCTTTAGGACTTCAACTTGCACATTCTGCAAAAAAACGAAAATAACTAATTTTGAAAAAAAAAACAACAACTTCAATGTCGTTTTTTCGCGACTTGCACCTGGAATTCCCATGCCTGGTCACATATGACCCAGGGTAATATGCTGATTTAGCCTACAAAACAGAGGACTAAATTATAAGCGTGATATGTCATGTAGGCTTAACGTTTCTTTTAGGATGGGCTATGTTTTGCTGAAAAAGTAGCCTAGTTTGCCGGTCATTATTCATTTTGTTTCTGCATATCTTTGCGATTGTTTTCTTTCAATAATGTCCAATGGCTTGAACATTGTCCTTTATTGTTTGCTTTAGGCCTACCTTTATATTTTAGCCTACATTATCCAACACATATTGTCATCTGATCTTGGGTACTGGCACCAGTCAAAAAAAGCAAACAGGTGTGCGTGCTCTGCACCTCCTTGCACATCTCCACCGCAAAACTAAATATGAAGATGCCCTGCTTTCAGAGGATAACTTATAGATTATATAAAAAATATCTATAGCCTACATATCTATAGCTTACATTCAAATATTACCTTTCTGTTACGGAGCTGGGAATAGGCCTACTATCAGGTATGTAGTGGAGGCTAAAAGCAAGTAAGCGCAGTTTATCCACCTCTGAAATTTCAGAAATAGAGTTTACTCACCTCTTACTCACCTCTCAAAAGAATTTGTTAACATTCAAAAATCACACTGTATTATCCAATATTATCCTATATTCCCAATATGTACACTCATCAACACTCTAGGAACCATTTAATACCACTAGTATTAGGCATATTCGATCTACGTAATAATCAGGTAATAACGTTCGCAGCGGCCATTTTGTTGATATAGAAAATGCATAGGTGGGTCTATTTAATGCAGCTGTCAATTGCAAGCGCGACAGCGCCGGTATTATCGCTGTAGGCTATTTATTTATTTGTACAAAACGTGATGGTAGGCCCATGTTGTGCAGTAGGCTACAGGCCGTTCTAACAACAGCAATACATGACGTTCTAACAACAGCAAAGAGCCCTAGTCACCCACTGTCAGAAACATACCTGTCAACTTTTTTTCCAGCTGTCTTCCTGTTATTTTCCCGTAAAATATCCCATATTTTATTACTCTCATTACATATAGCTCCATCGAACTTGTCCGTCTCTGTACTGTTGTCCTTTTGCTACCCCCTGCCCTTCCATCGAAAAGATATTTTTAAAGCATTGTTTTGCTTGCCTGAACTGAAGGCGACCAAGGTGATCAGAACAGTGTGGGAGAGAGCATTTGACGCCAAACTTTAAGCAAAGTTTAGACCTAGCTTCACACCTCGTTTAGTTAGTGCAGTAGTTTTGTAGTACGAATTGCTGCTCTCACCAGAGGGATTGCAACAGAAAGACAAGGGATTATAATGGGATTATAATTATGTTACATTACTACACAGAATTAGATGTTATAATCCCTTGTGCCTCTTTAAAAAAAGCACGCTAACCACAAATCTGCCAACAAATGGTCACAAACACAAGACAAATGGCCCATCCAACAGCAGTATCGTATGCGGCATGTCATTGGGGTTATCAAGTGGGCACCCTCATTCACCGATTTTTCGTTAAGTTAGGCCCACGACACCTCATGAAGGCTTAACAGTGAAACCAGCGTCCTGGACACTCCCCTCCATGTTGCCACCATATTACCACATTCCGTTAGCCTAGAAATCTAGACACACCCTAGCGGCAGCAAATTACATTTGCTTCCAGGGCTAGTCTAGCAACTCTCCGTTGGCTTATGAGCTCGAAAAATTAAACTTCTATCAGGCCAATCAAATCGTGTATAGAGTCGTTAGGCGGGCTTAACATAATGATTGATGGCAGAGTTGCAACGGTTTGGCTTGAATTCCCTGCTACTTGAAAACAAGGAAGATGGATGTTGCTGTTGGCCAACAGTGTGACACGAGTTAAGCTTGTTTTAAGATGGCAAAAGTTTGAACTAGCCAACTAGCTCCGCTGGTGGGAAACGCATGGGACTCATAGCGCTGCTGCTGTCCTATTGCGTGCAGAGGGAATTTGAAAGACAACTGATTATCCCACCCCTCGGACTGAGCACTGTGAACAGTGAGTGTCCAGACCCTACATTTTAAAGTGGGTCTGGCTCGTCAGGCTAACATTCCGTCACAAAAACAAAACAAATGAGCCAGTTAGCTTACCTTAGCTTGCGCCCCAGGAAGGGTAACTTCTCCTTACCCACAACCATTCGCTTGCCCGTTCTGCTGCCAAGGACATGTTACTAACCACCTGCCTTTGACTTCGACCACAAATGCCCAATTCAGACAGCAAGCCAATAGCAGATCTGGCCACAAACCCTCGTGCACCGATTTCAATAGGCCTTAATAGTGCACTCCAACCTCGCTTGGCTGCCTCCTCTGCTATTTCAGTGTATTTCGCTCTCTTCAGCTCATTGGCCTCTTCCACTCTGTCTTCCCAAAGAAACAGTAAGTTCAATGAAATAAACTATCTTCTCTGAATCCGACCACAGAAGTAAGTCGGGTCTTAGTTTAGTACTCACTATATGTGGAGGTACCGCCATCTGCTGGCCAAGATCAACCTTCATTTCCAACCCGCTCCATTTTCCAACTGGCCGGTTTTACACCTGGCCTTCGCGGAACAAGGTTTATCCCCCTGACGTACAAAGTTAATTTGCCCCTTTACTAGCTGCTAATGAATTGACTTCTCTCCTTTTATCCTCAATTGCCCCTGGTACTTGGTATAAGTAATTAGTTACTGATTACTTATCCAAGAAAGTAATACAGTTACTTTACTGATTACTTATTTTCAAAAGTAATTAGTTACTTTACTAATTACTTTACTTAGTTACTTTACAAAAACACACTAGCTATACACAACCTAAATGCTCTTTTTTAGAACTTGGTTTTATTAGTTTCAATATTAACTTTTTGTATACTCCCCTACACATTTGAATAGATGTAAATAAAATACAGCAAAAAAATAATTAAAACCAAAGTCTCTATTAACATTTACATCTTTTAACAGTTGCTGTGCAGAGAGAGGAGTAATGCATTTACCAAAACAGAAAATGCTGTTGCATGCCACATTTAGGCTGTTCTAATGTCAAAGAAGAGTATGTGTTTGAACTGTTTGTGTGCAGTGCCGCTGCTGGCTATTTTGGTGCCCAAAGCAGAACTGGTGCCCCCCCCATAAATAAATAAATACATAAAATTATATTGTAATAGATTGTAACGTTGTCTTCACACAGAATCCAGATTATTCAGCTTGACAACCATTTCATTGCACTGATATGGTATTTAAAGGTGGACACAGAACAAGGGGTGAAGGGTGACACATAACCGTCCACCCAACGACAAGGAAATAACATTCTCTGATACACGTTATTCATAACCCACACACTGTATACTTGTAAGCATAACACATATATAACCACAGTTAATAACCGCACTGCACCCTTCGAACATTAACTCAGAACACATCGGCTTGACCACCCGCATGCACGTTACAATATATTATTTAAATGATAATAATGTCATTTTAGTTTAAAATATTTCTTAAGAAATACTACTAATTTGATGCAGTTTAACTAATTTATAAATGGTGCGCTGTCACTTTAAGAGCGTCTACACAACTCTCATAATGATCAGCTCCATTCAAATATAAGCCTATGGCTAGTCCACAAACTCCACATTTGGCACAATATTAGCAATAGTCATGATATTAAGTTGGTATATACAGCTAGCTAGACATTTTCTGTTTGCAATTAAAAGTGATAGGTGCTAACAGGCTCATATAGGCTATCTGAGTGGAATGTGTTTCAATCGGCATAGGCTACTGTTTAAATTTAAGGCAGTGGTTCTCAAACTTTTTCTTTCATTTCCCACTTTGATCAAGGGGGCCTTTTCGAGCCCCACCTGTCCCTCATCGCTCTAAGAAAGTGGTAGGTCAAGCTTAAAATTGTCAAATGTATTGAAATAATTAAGTTCTAAATATATAAGTTCTAAATATATCCTCTTCAGCAGAGTTAAAATCAGCTGGTGCTGCAGATATAATAATAAATAAATGCATACATAATGTGCCATTGTAAATTAAACACACATATTTCTGTTTTCCAGCAACATATTAGGAAGCATAGGCCAATATTTTACAGCATTATACAATATATTCAATGAAATACCAACATGCATTAAATGGATCCATAATCCAGTCATACTGAGCACTGCTGGTTGGGAAATATTTTTTAAATAAACTTTGCAGGGATGTGATTTAGGCCTACTGTTTAATACATGGGATCACAAGAGTGGCTCCCGAAGCAGACGTTTCAGCGATTTCACTCAGATTCTCAAAGGCATAATACTGTTGCGATCGAGGCGCCTGTCCCATACCTCAAGTTTTTTGGTGAATGCAGTAATCTTATCTGCTAGGTGAGGTAGGTGCTTGTCTTTGCCTTGTAACCTGGAGATTTAACTGATTGAGCTTTCCAAATCTATCGCTAAGATAGGCCAGCTTCGTCAAGAAATGTTCATTAGTGAACATGCTTGCAGATATAAACATGCGCTCTTCCTCCAAGAGGCGACTCGGAGCTCAAACAGGCGCGACAACACATACTTCGGAAAGCCACCTTGCCTCGCTGTGAAACAGTACAGCCTTTTGGTCAGCTCCCATCTCCTCGCAAAGTGCGGAGAATAGACACGCTTTTAACGGCCGGGTCTTGATGAAATTCAAAATCTCATTCAGGTCGGGACTAACTAAGGTGCCTTGACACGAGCGCTTCCCTATGAATAACACAGTGCGTCCATTGCGCATCGGGTGCTACCTGGGCCTAGGCTACATTTATTTATAAAAAAAATAAATAAAAAAACCTCCTGTTTTTCACGTCAGTTCGCGACCCAGTTTGAGAAACGCTGGTTTAAGGGAAAAAAAATATTGAAGACTTAAACACTCACCAGCCCCATTACAAAAAGGCAAAGACCACATTATATTTTTGTCCATTTTCCAAATCACAGTGAATGCAGCCAAAATATTATAATGCCTTAACTCCTTTTACAACGGGCCAGTAGGCTACAGGGAACCGGCGACGTCCTCTCTATTTTCACCTGTGTCATGTCGGGATTTGGGGGTGTCTCAATGAGTTTCACATTCCTGTGCCGGCTTGCTAGGTGCTTGCTCAGATTTGAGGTGGAATTTTTCGCTGTAGACAACATTTTTCTTCCCACGCAGAGTGTACAGCGTTAATGCTTTTTTCGTAATGTCTGAACTGCAATGAATGAAATGCTCCATGTTCGCGCTCTCTCCCGCACTCTATGTCTTGCACACGTGTGTCTGTTGTTTACATCTATGTCGCGCAGATATACATCACTGTCACGAGTTAGTCTCACAAAGCAAAATCCATACGGCAAAATCCCAAATTATTTTACTGTAAATGGCAAAATCACGGTTTAGTATCGCAGGCTGCTTGCAGGAAAGTAAAAGTAATCTAATTACTGTTTTTGCAATTGTAATCCCTTACTTTACTCATTACTTGAAAAAAGTAATTGAATTACAGTAACGCGTTACTTCTAACTCGTTACTGCCCATCACTGCTGCCCACACACAAACAAAGTGTGTATTATCCTCACCAAACATTGACTTAAGTTCTTGGGAGATGGGAGCACATCATATGTAGCACCTAACATGGGGCAGCTGTAGCCTACTGGTTAGGGCTTCGGACTTGTAAACGGAGGGTTGCCGGTTCGAATCCCAGACCAGTAGGCATGGCTGAAGTGCCCTTGAGCAAGGCACCTAACCTCTCACTGCTCTCTGAGCGCCGCTGTTGTAGCAGGCAGCTCACTGCGCCGGGATTAGTGTGTGCTTCACCTCACTGTGTGGTGAGTATGTTTCACTAATTCACGGATTGGGATAAATGCAGAGACCAAATGTTCCTCACGGGATCAAAAAAGTATATATACTTATACTTAACATAAATCTGATCTTACCAGCTTCCATGCCCCATAGATCTTTCCATATAATCTGTCTTTTTTCCACCCCTTCCCAGTTCACCCACTGCCCTCGTTTTGCCTGCGACACTGCCTTAGTACATCTTACAGCCTCCTCCTGTCTATGCATTTCCTCCACTACCATTTTCCTCTTTTCTCCTGCAGAAGCCCTGCTCCACAAGGGTTTACTTATGGTCCACCCCTAGACACCCCCGCCTATGCAACGCATGGCCCATTATATCCCTATGCCTCAAAGCTGATTGAGCTTGCTTAACTGCCTGTTCTGGGTTCCACTTCCTCCCTGCATTAACTGTGGGTGCAACTCTCTTCACCACTGGGTCCTTGGACTGAGTAGGAGTAATTTCCAATCTAGCCTTAGCACAGTTAAATATCTGTTAGACTAGATATTGGCAACTCTACAATGCCCTTCCCATACAAGGCTACACTGCTTAAGCAGCGTGGGACTCCAAGCCATTTTCTGACAAAGGAGTTGATCATTTTTTCCAACCTTTCTACCTTTGACAGAGGAACTTCGTAGACTGTTAATGGCCACATTAGCCAAGGCAATAAATCAAACTGCAGACACCATAGCTTGAGCTTACCTGGCAGCCCTGACTTGTCAATTTTTGCAATACCTTGCCTAGTGTCCTGTCTCAAGTCTTCAGCCTGTGACTTATCACTGAAGCTTGCATCATACCAACTTCCCAGAATCTTCACCACTGGTTTCTCCAGAACTGTGGAGAAATTTCTATTACCTTCCCTTTAACAACACAACGTGCAGGTCTCTCTTCTCACGCTTTGCTAATTGAATTTGGTGCCAAATCATGCTGGTATGCTCCAAGCACCCAGAGAAATCAGAGATTCCAGCTTTTTGCACCGTGGTATCAATTAGTTTATTCCTTTCAAGGTAACTTGTCAGTCTCCGTGCCACCACACTGAAGAAAACCTTCCCTCTGTTAGTGATGCACAGACTTTGGTTCACTCCTTCATTTCTTCCTGTCGCTGAACTTCAACCGACTGACTTGATGAACTTTTTAATTATGTAGCTATCAATGCAGGGACCCTGTGTTCCCTCTACCAAGCACTTCTTTTTCCCTTGATGGATTTTCAGGCCCTTTAAACTTGTAACCTTCTGCCAACCACACACACACATCTGCAGCTTCTTCTCAGTTTTCTGTAAACAAGTGGCTTCCACAGACATGTTTTCCTTACTCGTAATCAAATTTGTTCCAGGGTCAGTATAAACTTTGTACAATAACCTCTACCATCATCAAACATGTTCTGCCTTTTTAAAAAATTCAATACCGCATGGCGCAGTCCACCTCACCGAGATTGCAGAATTCATAGATTACCCACCTCTTATTTTACCACTACATCCCTGGCGCAAATGTACTTCCTCTCCTAAACGAGGGCAATTGGAATTTTATGGTCAATATTAGATTGATGAGAACACTAAATATACTAGATCACCTGTAAGAATGTTTCAATCACTCTATCATAGGTCTTCGTGTTTTTTTTAGATATTTTGAAATAAGTAAGCTATACGTTTTTTCTAGTGCTGTGAAACGATTAAAATTTTTAATCACGATTAATCGCAGAATTCCTATAGTTAGGGACTGTTCGTTATTTATTTAAGGGGCCACTGTAGGAGTTTTGGGAGCGTTAGTCAAAAAAGACGCGACTAGGGCTGGGATAAACTATTAGTTTTTAAACGATTAATCTAGCGATTTTTTTTTCCGATGCATTGATTAATCTAACGATTCATTTTTTCAGTCCGATTCGATTATTGATTATCTCCCCATTAATTGACTAATAGCAACTTATACATGTTGATTTACATATCTGAATGAAAAAACATTAATTCTTTAACATTGCAATATATGTTTATTGCTCTTAAGATTCCAAAATAAAAGACTATACAAGTGCAAAGTAATGCATTCTTAGTCAGAGGTAGCATTCAATAAAGTTCAGTAGTGTATAGGTCTAATTGAGTGCCTGTCACTTTAAAACGTTCGTGAGGGAATCCTTGTAATTAAAGGGACACCAGGCAACGTTTTCGTGTTAATTAATCATCTTCGTAAGTCGGTATATGGTTAAATGACTCATTACGGGGCGAATGAAGGCTCTCTCGCCCGCCCCTACTGCCTGTAGGAAGAATATCCCACTTGCAAGTTCGGTGTATCCTACCCGCCGAGCGAAGCAGGATCAGTTTACAGCACAGAGGCAGGCTAACAAAACGCTAGAGATTGTTGCAAACGTGTGTTTAATGGCAGAGCCGGCGAAGAAGCAGCGAAAACCCTTGACGGAAGACGCAAAGAAAAGGAAAAGAGCTTCAGGCCGAGCGAGGGGGAGTTTCGTAGAGAAAAAGCATCAGGCTTGCCTGGTGTCCCTTTAACATCAACACAGTTAACTCATTGAATGGGGAGCTTTGTCCTAGAGTGCCAGCAATCTAGACCATTGTTGATGGTTTTTGTACAGCCACAGCATATTCTGTGTTATAGCTATGAAGACATACAATAGCTCGATTAAAAGGTGAGACTTTAAGCTCTCAGTGGGTGTAAACCGTGTATTTTGTACACGCCTCTGTTCCTGAGAAATCCCAAGCTAAACAGTGGCTAGTTTTCATCAAAATCCCTGTTTTTTTCTAGAAATGGAGATATAATGTCTTTCAATAAATATAAAGTGTTGCCTGTTACTTACTTGTGTAAACTTTCCGGGAAGTGATCAGCAAGACCTGGCGCGACTGCCACTTAGTGATAGACCCACGAAAATGGCCTGGTTTTGATCTGACGTGCATGCGTTACTGATTCGACCCAAAGCGGCAACCGAGTTATGATAAAATGTCCAGATTGTGCGTTTTTTTTATGAGTTTAACGATCGTCATATATTTCATGTCCATTCATCACAGAGTTCATAAAATCACATATAAGGTGCCGTTCTTGTCTGTCTCGAAGATTCGTCTCTGGTTGTCTTCTTCGACTGAGGAGGGCTGTCAATCAAATTTCACTCTTCAAACACGGCCAACCACAGCAGAGCTAGTACCAAACCTGGTTACCGCCCCCAAGTAGAGCAGAAATCAACTTCGAGAGCTGAGTGATTTTCGAGTGAGCGCTGGTCAGATTCCTCCTCGCTCGCAGCATATTTTTCCTCGCTCGGGGAGCAGTTTCCTCTGAGTATTTGCGCGCTCGCAGTGAATATTTACGAGTGTGAAATAATATATAATACGCCCGTATCGCCATACTTCTGTACTGGGTCAATTTGGGAGCTTGCATGCTACCACTCCTTCCATGAAATGCATTGAAAAGGCTGTCGTATGCACAATTTCACAAATAATTGAATTTCACAAACCGAAACATACCTGTCAACTTTTTCCGGGTTTATCACGTAGGCTATTTTAACTTTTTCCCCTGCTGTCTTAGGAGGAGCTGCAGGGCCGTCGCAAGGGGGTGCGAGGCCCTGTGCGAACTTGACAGGTGCGAGGCCCTTTTTAATTACGTGCATGAAATCATGCGATAGCCTACTGTCAGTGCATTTTAATAGTAGACTAATAGGCTACACCAGCTTGTCTTTAAGAGGGGAAATTGTATAGCCTATAACATTAGGTGAGTCACACATTTGGTCATAAGCCGTTTATCATAGGGTAGGCTTCATCACGAAACCAAGTGTAACAAAGGCGAACACTGTGCTGAACGCTATTTGTCAATGAGCAGAAACACATACGACATTCAAACTATTGATAAGATGTGACTATGGAAACTGGTCTGTAGACTAACATTGGACAAATAAGGACATTGACTCGCCATATCCTGACTCGGAAAAAAAAAATTCTTGCTTAACGTTACCTTGCCGCAAACTCAGCAATCATAGGCCAGCTTGAAGGTAGCCTACAACGTCTTTTTCAATTCATAGAAGGGCGAGCCCACTATCTCTCCTGTGACATGGAGGTGCGCAAATAGTTTTTAATAGCCCATTCAACTTCAAAAAGCTTCGTTAACCCGATGCCAGTCACTGATCGCAATTTCAAAGATGGGGAAGTTTGTTCAATCTTGTTAAGTTTTATATGCAGTAGCCTATCTGTCCCCTTTGGAATTATATCTCGAGCCTATTAGGCTATGGCGTTATGTCCTGGGATTCGGACCTGTCGGGTTGTTATGAGGAGCAATATGGGAGAGAAATTTGATGATCATCGTTGTTTTGGGACGTTAAGCTTTAGGCTACAATAGGCGGTTATAAAGAATAAACGCTTAATGTCATCTTTGGCCAGGTGCGAGGGCCATCAGACGCAAGGCCCAGTGGGCAACGGCCCACATTTTGCTGTTTTCATGAATACAAAAGTTGGGTGACCCTCCCCCCTAGACTAAAAAAAAGTTGGGTGACACTCCCCTTAACAAAGAATAAAAAGACATGACCCTCCCCTATTTTCCTCCGGTGGTCAATTCCATAAATACCGAACGGTCCCTTAATCACGATTAATCACATATTTTATCATATGATTATTTTGCATTTCTGAACTTTCCAGGAGTCCATATTAACAATAAAGCAATTATTGTGTATCTTGATTGGGATTCAAATGAAAGCAAAGCAAGTTACTTTATTAACTGAACTTTAAGACGTAGGTCTATTTGATTATTCAAATTTGATTGATCAAATTTCAAAATATGTGCAGCAGACCTAGTTATTAATTCACAGGGCATTAAATCATTTTATAACACGGCAGTTATGAAGAATTATGTTTATGTAACTTACTCATGTCGAAACTATGTACATTACAAAACTTATTTGTTTGCAATACCCCATGTATTGTACAAATTTAGCATGTAGCTACACTTACCATAATATCCCATGCAAAATGGTTAGCTTGCTAGCTAGCTAACTGTGGAACTTCAGTATAACATAGCCAATTACCTAGTTGTAGGAAATAGGCTACATTCATATTACAAGTGATAGAATGAATGTGTGACTTATGTTTAGTTGATGTTATGACATGTAAATTTAAGCTTGCTGAACTTAATTATAGCAGAGACTTTCTAATGTGGAGACACAGTACTCAAAAAATACTCCATAGAAATGCATGGGGCTAGTTTGTCACGCCAATATGGCCGTTGTCTACACATATCCCACTCCTTCCTCGGCAAAACGTCGACATGTGAATACATTGAGCCAATCATGTGGTGTGATGTGAATACATTGAGCCAATCATATGGTGTGTTGTGAAGACATCGTGCCAATCATGTGATCTCGCCGCTGGAGCAAGATTGGTGTCGTGAAAGCCTTGCGCACGCGCATTTCTGCCGAAATGGATGCCCGACGAGTGCCCAAAAAGCGTTGTCAAATGGCCGCCGAGTGGAGGGACTTGCCTAAAAGGACTTTGATTATAGTCAGCCACGGGCAGTTTGACTGTGGCTATTGAATCATTCGTGACACTCCTGTTACTAAACTGGAAAGAGCAAAACAGGAACATGGTCACATTAATCCCATAAACACACAGATAACTCTTACACCAAGCTTATTTTGTGCCTTTTATTCACGTTTGTTTCAAGATTTAGTAAGTATAAGCCCTTTTTGCTCCCCACTTTGATGCAGCATAGGTTTCCATTATATCAGTCATCTTTCCCCTAAAAGGGGGCGTGTACGTGCAGCACATACAACGTTCCATTCCATTCGTCAGTGCATATTGTTTAGTTTCCGGTCTAGCTAGATACGGTGTGGTGTTGTAGTTGTTCTAACGTTACTAGTTGTTGCAACAGCATGTGAAAAAACTACAACGTTTTTTACACCAAAAAGAACGTTAATCTCGTGATAAAAAAATTGACGCCGGTAAAATAGGTTTACGTTAACGCCGTTAATAACGCGTTTAACTGACACCACTAGTTTTTTCACTTTCTTAAGTGGGCTAGTACTCATTAGCAGTTGTATGTCAAACCATGAAACATTAAGCTGCGTCCAGTCTTAAAAAACGACTTCAAAAATCTTCTGCCGATACTGATCATGCATATGGCAAAGAAAAACATGAGATCGTTGGTCTTGGAATTTAGAAAATGCATCGCACTTGGACCTCAGATTACTTGCAGTACCCCGGCATTTCCACAAGGAAATGGTCGTACGTCAAGTTTGAACCTGACGTGGAGATAAGCACTTTTCCACGTCAAAGATGTTTTTATAAATCTGAGCGTTGCCATGGATTTGAGCGTACACATGGTCTAAGATCAAATATGTACGTAAGAACGCTTTATAAATGAGGCCCCTGGACTCTTTCTCTATGGAGAAATGCTGTTTAAATATGTGCAGAATTCATTTTGCCATTGTTTTCCTGAAATAGGTCTTCCCTGAAAAGACATTGTCTGAATGACAGTATATGTTGCTCAAAACCTGTGTATATAATTCAGAATTGATTGTGCCTCACACACACACAAGTGATTAAGGGTGTATGAGACATGGCGTGGGAGTGTGTGTGTGTGTGTGTGTACATGGCGTGGGATTGTGTGTGTGTGTACGTACATGGCGTGGGATTGTGGGTGTGTGTGTGTGCCTTCTGTTAAAGACCTCATTCACTGAACTGTCGTCTCAGGTGACTCACTGGAGAGCTATTACAGGGCCGCCCAGACTGCAGGGACCAGCTCTAGTGTGTGTGTGTGTGTGTCCAGCTCTTAGTGAGTGTGTGTGTGTGTGAGTGACCAGCTCTTAGTGTGTGTGTGTGTCCAGCTCTTAGTGTGTGTGAGTGACCAGCTCTTAGTGTGTGTGAGAGAGAAAGGTGGATGAGTTTGGCAGAGTATGGTCCCAGCTGTTGTACTGGATGAGCAATGCTTTATAATGTGTGTGTGTGGGTGTGTCTGGATGAGCAATGCTTTATACTGTGTGTGTGTGTCTGGATGAGCAATGCTTTATACTGTGTGTGTGTGTGTGTGTGTGTCTGGATGAGCAATGCTTTATACTGTATGTGTGTGTGTGTGTGTGTGTCTGGATGAGCAATGCTTTATACTGTGTGTGTGTCTGGATGAGCAATGCTTTATACTGTGTGTGTGTGTGTGCTGGGAGCTTATAGACGGGCATCAGTGAAAACCCTCTCTCTCTCTCTCTCACACACACACACAACACACACACAGATAGATACACTGAATGTGCCAGAGTCGGACACACACACACACACAGATACACATCCCAGACGCTGAGCCAGCCAGACGTGTTGAACACAGACGAACGATGGTAAGCTCTGGCCAGTACTTCATCCATATGAGTGTGTGTGTATATATGTGTGTGTGTGTATGTATATGTGTGTGTGTGTGTGTGTGCATGTGTGTCGGACACAGATGCACAATGGTAAGCTCTGGCCAGTACTTCATCCATATGAGTGTTTGTGTGTGTATGTATATGTGTACACACGTGTATGTGTGTGTATGTATGTATGTGTGTACTCTGGACGGTAGTTCAGCCATAAGACTGCATTGCATTGATTATCTATGATTGATTAAGTTATATATTGATTAGGATTATTGTATAATTATGTTATTGACTATATATGGTTATATTATACTGATTATTACTCAGTATGTGTGGGGGAGAAAAGAGTGACGTGTGTGTGTTTCTATGTGGGACAACGATATAACACTGTCGGCGATCAGGTATGTGTGTGTGTAACAGAGAGGAGAGTGATGGTGTGTGTGTCGTGTGTGTGTGTGTAGCCTCTACATATGGAGCCGTAGGGGTCACCTTTACCCTTAATGCATTATGGGATATTGGCTGCTGTTGTACGCCTTTCTGTCAAAGTTAGATTATGCTATGATATGCGTATCTTCTAATCCAAATAAAGAATTTAAATGTGTGTGAATGAGTGTGTGGGCACACGTCTGTATGTGTGTGAGTGTGTGCATGTGTGTGTGAGAGAGAGTGTGTGTGTGTGTGAGTTCGGAACGTTCATGTGCATGTTTTAGACCATACCATTGATTAGTCCTTATCCCACTGTGATTGGTTACTGATGTCAGATTGATTAGTCCTTATCCCACTGTGATTGGTTACTGATATCAGATTGATTGATTGTTAGATGGGTGGAGTATTTGGAGGAAATGCCATGTTTGGTCGTGTGACACTAACCGTTGCCATAGGAGCATTCCTACTCTTCTACACACTAGGTAGGTATGCACACACACACTCACATACACACTCACATACACACACGTACACACACACTCACACACACACTACTTGCAAACATACTCAAATGTACACTACTCATACGTACACTACTCACACACATTTCGGTGGATGTGAACATGTTCAGGTATGTACTGTACTGTGTGTGTGTTTGAGGAGAAGTTAAGATGTTTGGGGAGAAGTTAAGATGTTTGAGGAGAAGTTAAGATGTTTGAGGAGAAGTTAAGATTTTTACTCTAAACAACCAATACAAATAAAATACTATTTATTTTAGTAGGCCTAAGTATTGTGAATATAAATTGCCTACATACAAATGTAGGCTCTCTTAAATAAAACCCTGTGGCGTCATCTCTACACCATTGGTTTACGCATGTCACACTATGTCCTATATGCTTCGTTTCATTCACACAAACATCTCGACTCAACGCTTGGCACGAAGCTCTGGAAGAACTATGCCCAGAGTACACAACTGTTTCACCAGCACATTTAAATGACTTGACTAAAACCGTGCATAACTGGAGGTACACCTGTTATCTGAATCAGTCTGTATACTCATTTTGCGAATGCGAGGACGATATGAGTCTGTTGCATAGATGTCCGAGTCACGCATAATGTTTGAAAACCACTGGCTCGTAATCACAATAATTTAACACACGACAGTTGGATACTTCATCATGTTCCCATGCCTACATTTTGAGGAGTAGCATAGAGATCGTTAAAACAATAAAGTATGGCTCTCCGTTTGGGACATCGAAAACTTATATTTTTAATAGGGTAGACTACCGTCGGAGATGCTGACTTGCAAAGGCCTCGGGATAACACGTTATCTCCACTATCATCAGTCAATGCCTCCTTGATCAAAGTGGGGAATGAAAGAAAAAGTTTGAGAACCACTGGCTTAACAAGTTACCTGCAGTCCAGAACACACAGAATATTGCAACAGAAAGTTGCCTTTATAATCAACTACTATTTGTTCCAACAGCATTCAAACAAAGCCTTTATAAAAGTGAAAAAAAAAAAGTAAGTGACAGGCAGACGTGACACCGCTAAATTCTCGCTTGTTTATACCCCACACTGAACGCGCAAGACTGCTAGGCCCATCACTGTGGGGTGCGGTAGCCTAGCCTACTCTCTGGGATTTAAGTCAAGCAATATAACCATACAAATGTTTCAAAATGAGTAATTTCGGCTTTGTCTGAACTGGCCATTGTAGGCTACGTAAAAAATAAACAAGTAGGCCTATTCCCTATCCAATGATATCGGCAAATGTTTGTTTTCCAAAGTAAGAATTTCACTTCACCATGCATCTTCGACAATGAATAGCTCATGACACTTATGTTACTGTTGAACGTAGGCCTAACTGGTATCATTACAAACATTATTCGGTGTCCTAAACACTGGCATTTTATGGCATTGTGTCATGTAACAGGGTTCTTGCAGGTTTCAGTAAGTCAAATTTAAGACCTTTTTAAGACATTTTAAGACCATAAAGATTGAAATTTAAGACCTACACGACGCATTACCGAAAAATATTCAAATCAAAGAAATTCTGAAAAAATCATTGAAAAGTCGTTGAAAAAGCATTCATTTAATTTACAGATAAAGCAATCAAACTAGTAACCTTCCACACCCAACGTCTACAACCCAACTGATTTTTACATTGCTCACTTGTAGTATACTCAAGGAAAAATATCCGTGTCACGTACCAAATGCCCTAAACCTTAAGCCCAAAATGAAAATAATCTAAAACAAACTAGCCCTCAAATAGAATAGATTTCATCAAGGAAGTCAAAAATGAGACTGGAGTTAAAACTGGGTGTGAAAGTGTGTTTTGGGTGGACACTCTGCACTTGTGTGCGTGTGTGTGTGTTTGCATGAGAATGTGTGTAGGTGGGGTATGTGTATGAGCCTTGTCAAGGACGTCGTTAGGCTTCCAGTATTTTGGGGGAGCTGAAACCACCCAAAGATGATCAAAAGCCCTCCTAAAAATATATAGTATTAATATGTGTCCAAATTCACTTCCATTATTCTCTGTTGAAATACTCACGGAGTACTTATCTCACACAAGTCGCACAGACGTCACTTGAAAGAGTGAAACCGGAGCTTTCGAATGATCTTAGCGGCTATAGTGCTGATAAACAGTTTGCATTTTGCGGCTAGCTTATGTTTCTCTGCATGCTCTGGCTTGTGACTCCAGCGCCTTCACACCCAGAGTCCCTAACTGAATAGTTTTTTTGCAAAGTTTGCAGCGAGCCTCGTACCCGGAGCTGGTACCACTTGTAACCAACAGCAGACATCACTGTGATCTAGCCAGTGTTGCCACAGTTACCTTGGAAAAGTAATCTGATTACTCCTTTAAAAAGTAACTTAGTTACTTTTAAAGGCACACTATGCAGGTTTTTTAGCTTAATATGCAAATTGTTTAGCTTAATTTACCTTAATTTAACAGCTTCAGAGTCATTGGAATGGTTATATGACTTTTTTGGGGTTGAATGGTGGCCGTCTCGCTTCCCCCTAGCGCCTGTGAGCGGAAAAACCACCCTTGCAAATGTGGGCCGGCGGGCCGACGGTCTCAGTGTCAGGAAGTATAACGAGTGTAACGAATTGCTTTACTGCATTCAAATACACATACACGCCAGGCACCAGCTAGAAAAAGGTAGCGATGGAGTTTCTCAGACATTCATCATGACAGAGCCAGCGAAAAAGCAGCAAAAACCGAGAGAACAGTAAGGACATGGCCAATACTGCATAGTTTACCTTTAAAATCAAGTAATCAGTAAAGTAACTGAGTTGGATTACAAGTTACTTTATTAGTTACTTTCAGCAGCTGCCGACAACACCCCCCGCCGCCTCAACATAAAAATGACAACCGGTTTTGCCAATACTCACTTTATTTGAAATGCATTTTAACAGTAATGTCAACAATGTAGGCTATAGCAGACCTCCCAACAAACGGGAGAGCGTGGTGTTTGCAAAGAAAAGGCTTTTCATGTAGCCTTGGCAACTAGCCATCTAGTATAGGCCTGAATAATAGCAAATTAAATGACACTTGTTAAACTCACCTCAACAAGTCTTTTGCAGCCATGGGCAATGCTACAAACAGTGCAGTGTGCAAGACTATCATTATGTTTTACTCTTATGAGACAAGGGTACACTTTTGTGTAGTCTGATGTGAAATGGGTCTCAAATGTTCCTTTTTGGGGGCCACTGACTCTGCCATGACGCTGCTGTTCCTAGATACACTGAACTGATTAATTTAGTTCGGGAGAAAAAAGATAAAAGCCCACCTACACTGAAAATTGATTGGTTGATTTAGCAAAACAGGCCAGGGTGCTCTCTGTCTTGGTTGCGCTTTAGGCACACACGCACCACCCCTCTCTCTCTCCCTCTCCGTCGTGTGCGCGCTAAACTCAGATGCACACAGATTCCCGGTCTGGCTTGCGCACTCTTGTTCGTTCTAGATTCCGGGAGATTTTATCTAATTTGCGGGCGTCAGGAAGCCGCTATCAGGAGACTCCCAGAACTTCGGGAGACTTGGTATGTCTAGCTAGACAGCACTTTGTCACCAGCACAGAGTGTACAACGTACCTTAATGTTATCATGTTTAGCGGACACAAACTCAAAATAATGACTGTATAGCTAAAATGCGCATCTCTCTCCTCCCTCCATTGTTGTTTATGTTTGTGTTGCTGCGTGGTATTACACGTGAGTCATCATGCTGAAAACATGAGTGTTAATCCCCGAGACAAGAAAAAAGCAAAGAATATACATTTTCCTAAGGTAAATGACAAAAATAGTAGGCCTAACGCACAGTGACTAGGATAAGTAACTTTAATCTGATTGCTAGAAATAGTAGCGTGTTAGACTCGTTCAGGAAAAAAGTGGTCAAAATAGAGTAACGCGGCATCACTGGATCTACAGTAGCCATGTCTCGTTGAAAGTAGGCCTACACTTTCCCATTTTCCACACGTAGCCGAACTTTAACAAATTCTGAGGAGACGCAGACGTATTTTGCGGGCAGGTATTGCATTTATCACTGGATTTGTAGATTTATCACTGCGTAGGCTACGTACCAACACCAATATCTCCCAGAAAGAACTACAACACACTGAACCAATGTTCTGAGCATTCTGCTGGTTTTGTTACAATGGTTGCAAAGACGCTAGAGCTCTGCTTTGCAAGCTACGACTCAATACCTTTTTGCTACTTTGTAATAACTTTATGCAGCCAGCGTTTCTGGAAATGAACGATGGTAAAATATTTTTTAGACCTGACTAAATTAATTTTAAGACCTCGGAATGAAAATCTGGCTGTTTTTAAGACGTTTTAAGGCCTTAAATTTAAAGTTCTGAATTTTAGGCTTTTTGAGACTTTTTAAGACCCCGCGGGAACCCTGTGTAAGGTCGTTGCAAAATCTAGAGAAATGTGTGAGGTGGTCAGCGGGGGACAATTGAGACGCACATTGGATTGTGTTATTACTTGCATTCCACACTATCCACAGCTGTGGTATCAGGGGCAGGAGGATTACTGTTAGCGCAGGCTTTATATACAATTCTTTAACAGAAGGCCTGCCTCGAATGCAGACTTGCCCAAAATAAAGGCCTGTGGTTTGCGCAGCCTACAGTAAGTAGGTTTAATAACAGACCCGCCACAATGTGCGGTATGATGATTTTTTACGAGCAAGATGTTTTTGGTGCTCTGCATGTTCTTAAATAACAATGATCATCAGTAGCCTAATATTCGACCATTATTTTGTGTAAATGGGCTATGCATTGGGTTAGACACCAGGGGCCATATTCACAAAGCCTTTTATCTTACCACTAGGAGTAGGCTACTCCTAAATAGCAATAAAAGATTTTAGCTATAAGAGTTTCTCTTATTAAGTTATTCACAAAGCCTTTCAGACCTAGACTTAGTAAGGGAAAATGACAACTCCTGAACAGTTTCTGGAGCTGAGCGCTCTAGAATCTTTGACTAACAGTCTAAGAGTGAGTGAGTCTTCGTTGCTATGGATGACGTTATTACTCGTGCACGAGCTTGACTGAAGTGACAACCTTGGTTGGCTGATGATTGTAACGCGGGAATGATTCCAAACACCTCCCTTACGATGAATGGCAGGTGACAGGTCTGAGAATGCGTGCACTACACAAGGACAGAAGATGATGAATAACTGAATAAAAAGGCCTAGCCTAAATTAATCAAGAGTAAGGCAAAACAAATAGCCTAGTAGCCTAATGAAACATACGGATTGATGTAGTATCTTTGTAACATTATTAAATTAATCTGTTACTATGCCTATGCCTACGTTTGCAAAAGAGAACATTTTAATTTGATTCACAATAATGTTACATTTAATTTACATGTTGACAATGATTAGCCTAGTTTTGGTTGTTGTTGGTGGCGTTATTGCATGTTAGTTATGCCTACAATGCAAAATTGCTTCCTCACGATTGGAAGCTCCTGTAGCCGCATAGGATTTCAAAACAGGCGAAATGCCACAAAACCGGTTTGAGAATAGGTCTGTGAGTTAGGAGTCCTCTTGACTACTTTTTGACTACTGGTGGGAAGGTGTGATTTGTTGGGGTCAGGGCCGGATTAACTGGGCACAGATGTCTGATGACCCCCCTGCCCCCCAGTCAATGTGAATCGGGTGGTCAGTTAATAGGCTATGCCGAAATAGTTTTCAACATTTTGAATATTAGTGTCGGGTGAATTAGGAAATGTTCTCAAAGTAGCCTTATGGCTGAAAGCTGCTTGGGATCCCCCCTGTCAAGCAATATAACCATACAAACGCGCGCACTCATTGTTTCAAAAGGAGTAAATTCGGCTTTGTCAGAACTCAGCTGTGGACGACACGGCACGGCATGCCCAATTGAAAATAAATTAACGCAACGCAACACAGACCCCGCTTCTCTCGCGTCAGTCACTGACATGAACGAAACACAGAACCCGCTTCTCTCACGGCAGTCACTGACAGTAGCCTAGAATAAATGCATGGGGAAAAAACTTCCCCATGACAAAGACATCGTAAAACACTCAAAGTTAATATTTTGTCACTATAACATACATCTGTCCTTTGTCAAATGTGTTATGTTCCAAGTAGCCTAGTGCGTAATTCTGCTTCATAAAGTTTAACAACTACATTTGCTTATTTCACAGAAAAATATAAATAGCAGTTAGGGTCTACAGTGCAGAGTTGGAAAGTTATGGTAGGCCAACTTGGAGTGAACATACAAACGGGAAATTCTTTCTCTAGTAGCTGAGTAGCCTCAGGTGCGCACGTAGACATAAGGCCGAACATGCAAGTGCCAATGAATCGTGCTCTCACAACAATCACGCCGTTAATCTAACTCTAAGTTCGCCTTCAAGCAAGGAAAACGATGATTTGAAGACATCTGTTTCGTTGGAAGGGCAAGGGGTAGCAACAGGGCAACACAGAGACTGGCCCGGTGGCAGGGCTGTTATGAGAGTATTAAAATATGGGATATTCTACGGGAAAACATTAAAACGGCAAGACAGCGGGGGGAAGTTAAAATACGTGAGAAACATGGAAAAAGTTGGCATGCACTGTTTCGGTCCCCGTGCACAGGGATTATTTGTCATATTATTAATCACATATGATTATTTGTGAAATTGTGCAAACAGGCGCAACACATTTGAAAAGGAAGGACTGGTAGCATTAAGCTCACGGGAAAGATTGATTTAAGAACGTTATCACAGTGTGTGGCTGTGGCGCAAAGCAGCGCGAGCGGAAGACAGCGACAATTGGCAGGGGAGGGTCATGTCTTTTTTAACAATTCTGTCGGAGGGTCATTGAACAATTTCTAGCAGGCAAGGGAGGGTCATGCAACTTTTGACTGAAGCACTCAAAATTCCTCCGGTAGCCCCTTCAAAAAAATAACGAACAGTCCCTAGATTGCTGCTGGGCTATATGTCTTGGTTCATGTCTGTTAACAACTCATTGCCGTCAAACGCGTAGCCTATCTCGCGGTTGCATCCATTACAAACAAACATGCAATGTGAACGTCTGGGATTGGGAAGAGCACTAAATGCTCTACTGAATAAGCACGAAGTCAAACCTTTAAATGAAAAACAATCTTTAATAATCAAAAAATAAACCGCTAATGAAGTAAACTTGTGACCATCAAAAATCGTTTATCACCTGTAACTCCGTGATAACAGGACGTAACAGGAAGGCATTTGGCTGAGCAACGGAGGTTAATATGCTCTATATTTTGTCCAAATGATGTCTGTCTAATATCGTTGCACTCGGAGAAAACCAGAATATTTAATTTGTCCTGCGTTTCTTCTACGACTGCAAACGGGATTCACTTGCAGTTAACCAAATATTTCTTTATTAGGGCAGGGCAGGCATATTTCTGGCTATTAAATTATTTCTAAACCAGTCTGCTCACTTGAGCCATCTACCGGCTGTTTGGGTTGTTGCAGCGTCTCACTGGGAAAATACAAATTAAAGTCGCGTTATACCGCGTGATCCCACGCACGGACCGCGAGTGCAGCTGGCCAAGTCGAAGCACTGCCCACTCTATGTGTTTGGGTGGATGTGTGTGTGTTTGAGTGTGCACAGATAGTCGAATAATTGGTCCGAGATATGTGACCCTGCAAGGCGAAACCAGTCATTTTGGTAAAATTTACAAAATTAAGTTAATGTGCTCACATGAACGACCATTGTCTAAGCTTTCCAACGATATGTATATCGAGGGTATTGCAAAAAGTATTGCTAAGATAACCGCATCCAAAGTTGGCATGGTTCTCCTGTCACGATACGCCAGAGGAGAAAATCACCTTTTTAAGTAAATTGTCACGTGCGATAGTGTGAGGACACAGCTATTATTAGTCTTACGGTAGCGTGACTTTGAAGCGGATGACTATTCCCAGTTTTATCAACCGAGTGAATGTCTTTTTCTGCCCCCTAGTTAATACCAGGGACGGTCATAAGGTATCACTATAGAATATAATTAATGTATTTCTGGGGAAGTAAGGGGAGAAGAAGTTCTATGTACACAGATTGTGTAGGCTATAGGCCCACTTTTAAAATGTGCTACTGCTACGCCAATAGAAAACTTCTCCTGGTCCGTAAAATGACGCCAGGATATTTCTAAAAGTTCGTGCTTTTGACCGTTCGTGCCCTGAAAGGCAAGTCTTTCACATTCATATTCGGTTACATCTGCCAAGAACGATAGAGAGCTTACACATGGAGTAACGAGTAGCCTAATGAGTAGGCTACATTTTAGCTCTACCGTAAAAACCTTATAGATGCGTGGACAAATGTTAATGTTAATGTGTTTAATCTTCACCTAAATAAAGTCAGGGTTTAACAGGTCAAAACGTATGTTTATCCGTGAAATTTGTCATACATTATATATCTACACACGATCTAAACCAATGAGTTAGAAAAAAAAATGCACCCCCCTCACAGTGGTCAGGCACTTAGAAACTACAGAAAAATACAATAAAATCCCATGGGACCAACTTGTAAAAACATGAATGTGTGTAAACAGGCATTTTAACATGGGGGTCTATGGGCATTAACATGGGGGGGGGGTCTATGGACATTTTAACATGGGGTCTATGGACATTAGCTTGCTTCTGGGACCTGCCCCTACGGATTTTAGTTATATTGCAGTTTTTTGAACTTCCGGGTTGGCGTCATTGTTCAGATTAGAATGTTGCCGCTGGTCCAGCCTGGTCCGGTCTACGTGGTCACAAAAAAAACAGTGCGTAGAAACGGGACACAACTATGGTGTGTAGTATGACATCAAAAAGTTAAATTGCACTCTTGCCTGACCACTACATTCTCTCAGCATTTAATAGGCTTCTCCAGATGTTAAAGGTGGAGTGGAATGCATTACCATTACTCTGTAATGATTGTACCTGCTGCCTCTTTCTGGAGCTTTCTCTGAGTGGTCCTTGGCTCTCAGACAACTCTTCTGACTATCCTTATGACTTCCTAGTCAGAAATCTTGCAGGGAGATCTTGTGCCTAGCCGGTTCATCAGGTCTGATCACCTTTTGTTGTTCTGCATGATAATTACCTCGCCTGGGATAGCTCTCAGTGGTCTACATCCAAACCCCAATTCTACAAACGGAAGTGACTGGGATGGCTCTCAGTGATCTACATCCAAACCCAAACAGAAGTGACTGGGATGGCTCTCAGTGGTCTACATCCAAACCCAAACAGAAGTGATTGGGATGGCTCTCAGTGGTCTACATCCAAACCCAATTCTACAAACGGAAGTGTTTTACACCTCACTTTGTTTCCCGACTCCATGTGGTCTGAGTGCCAGAGCAAGAACAATAAGAACTAGAATTGCGGTTCCGAGGAACTGCAAGAGTGGGTTTGATCAGGGGCATGGAACTCGGCCTCATCCAAGGATTCCAACGGTACCTCATTTATGAAAATCGGACATACGGGTCAAAAGTTACATGCACACACCTTCATATACACAGACAGCCCAGCCCAGCCCATTAGACATTGCCAGATGGCTTAGAACTCTGCCAGGTGCAAGCTTAAGCAATTAGAGCTGTGATGTCACAATCGAAATTTGAATTCTGAACATTCCGCCATTCATTTCAATGGGGCCGAAAAACGGGAATAACGTGAAAACGACAAGGACCAGCGACACGAAAGTAACAAGCTCCCTACACCGGTTCGGGCCTGAATTTTTGGAGTTGGAACCGCATCGATAGCTCAAACGGTCTAGGAGCAGTAGTTCGTACAAAAAGTGGGTGAATAGGAAGATATAATAATAAGTAAACTTAAGAAGAACAATAGTGGTGCTGTGGGCTTGCTGGATCAAACCCACTAAATACACACGTTCTGATTCACAATAAACAAACAGTGTACTGAGGGCGGCACTTGGGTCTATTAATAAGGTGTTCCTCCACCCCCTGTGTTCCTCTTCTTTCCAGTATTCCCTCCTTCAGTTAAAGTACAAACATGTTGCCTTGTCTGAAGACCAGGGTCGACCTGGATCTTCGGATACTTGTTTGTGGGTTTTTATACCCACAGCAGGTCCACTGTTCTAAAGTAATCCGTCTCACTTGTTATGTTCTGGGATGGAAAACAACACTTCCAAACCTGCAGCAGCAGCTCTCCCAAGGTCACGGTGAAGTGTGTTGGAGTCTTCAGTGGTATTGTTTGAGTTTGAAGGGTTCCTTGTCGTCTCCCTTAACCCTTTCATGCCAGTGCCGAACATTGCATTTTTGGTGCTGGATGACCTCCTCACACAAAAAACCTTATTTCTTGAGTATAATACATACCATTAGTGATGGGGACGAGACCGCCTATGCCGAGTCCGAGTCAAGACCGAGTCTTTGAAGGGTCGAGACCGAGTCTGTTGGTTTTCAAATACAGTCGAGTCCGAGTCAAGACCGAGTCTTTGAGGAAGCAAGTCCGAGTCGAGACCGAGTCCTTTAGGAGTCGAGACCGAGTCGAGACCAAGACCATAAAAAAATTTCAGTTTTAATATTCATAATTTAATATCACCCCAGTTAATAATCAACAGTTAGGCCTACAGACTAAGCTAGATTGGGAATTGTTTAGAGGAGCAGTCTTAACGTCTTAATATGGACTATGCTGACCTACAGACACTCACCGGCAGCAGAGCCATAGAGATAAATAAACGGCTCTGACGGCAGTATCTTTGCATTGCACCATGGGATGTCATTTTCAAATAATGCCGGTCAACATTGCATTTTATTATTATTGTTGTTATATGTTGTCTGTTTTTTTATATGAACATAAAAAATGCGTTGGTCTCGAGGACTCGGTCTGAAATTACGAGTCCTTCTCCTCCCACTGTGGTCCGAGACCGAGTCAAGACCGAGTCTTTGAAGGAACGAGTCCGAGACGAGACCGAGAAAGCAGAAATTGGTCTCGAGACCGGACTCGAGTCCGAGACCGGACTCGAGTACTACATCACTACATACCATCAATGGGATACATACATACAGTGGGCAGTGCTTCGACTTGGCCAGCTTCACTCGCGGTTCGCGTGTGGGATCACGCGGTATCATGCGACTTTAATTTGTATTTTTCCAGTGAGACGCTGCAACAACCCAAACAACCGGTAGATGGCTCAAGTGAGCAGGGTGTCTTGTAAAAAGAAATGGAGCCTGGAAAACCCTACACAGACTTCACTGCAGACTTTAGCAGACTGGTTTAGAAATAATGTAATAGCCAGAAATATGCCTGCCCTGCCCTAATAAAGAAATATTTGGTTAACTGCGAGTGAATCCCGTTTGCAGCCGTAGACATTCTGGTTTTCTCCGAGTGCAACGATGATAGACAGATATCATTTGGACAAAATATAGAGCATAATAACCTCCGCTGCTCAGTCAAATGCCTTCCTGTTACGTCCTGTTATCACGGAGTTACAAGCGATAAACGATTTTGGATGGTCACAAGTTTACTTCATTAGCGGTTTATTTATTTTTTCATTATTAAAGAGTGTTTTTCATTTAAAGGTTTGACTTCGTGCTTATTCAGTAGAGCATTTAGTGCTCTCCCCAATCCCAGGTTCACATTGCATGTTTGTTTGTAATGGATGCAACCGCGAGATAGGCTATGCGTTTGACGGCAATGAGTTGTTAACAGACATGAACCAAGACATATAGCCCAGCAGCAATCTAGGGACTGTTCGTTATTTATTGAAGGGGCCACCGGAGGAATTTTGAGTGCTTCAGTTGCAAGTTGCATGACCCTCTCTTGCCTGCTAGAAATTGTTCAATGACCCTCCGACAGAATTGTTAAAAAATACATGACCCTCCCCTGCCAATTGTCGCTGTCTTCCGCCCGCGCCACAGCCACACACTGTGATAACGTTCTTAAATCAATCTTTCCCGTGAGCTTGCAAAGCTACCAGTCCTTCCTTTTCAAATGTGTTGCACCTCTTTGCACAGTTTCACAAATAATCATATGTGATTAATAATAATACAAATAATCCCTGTGCACGGGGACCGAAACAATGCATGCCAACTTTTTCCGTGTTTATCACATATTTTAACTTTTCCCCGCTGTCTTGCCGTTTTATGTTTTCCCGTAGAATACCCCATATTTTAATACTCTCATAACAGCCCTGCCATCGGGCCTGTCTCTGTGTTGCCCTGTTGCTACCCCCTTGTCCTTCCAACGAAACAGATATCTTCAAATCATCGTTTTCCTTGCTTGAAGGCGAACTTAGAGTGATGTTAACCTATTTTTAAGTTTAACGGCGTGATTGTCGTGAGAGCATGATTCATTGGCGCTTGCATGTTCGGCCTTATGTCTACGTGCGCACCTGAGGCTACTCAGCTACAAGAGAAAGAATTTCCCCTGATTGTATGTTCACTGCAAGTTGGCCTACCATAACTTACCAACTCTGCACTGTAGACCCTAACTGGCAAATGTATTTGTTCAACTTTATGAAGCAGAATTACGCATAGGCTACTTGGAACATAATACATTTAACAAAGGACAGATGTATGTTGCTAGTGACAAAATATTAACTTTCAGTGTTTTACGATGTCTTTGTCATGGGGAAGTGTTTTTCCTCATGCTAGGTTACTGTCAGTGATTGACGCGAGAGAAGCGGGGTCTGTGTTGTGTTGTGTTGCGTTGCGTTAATTTATTTTCATTGGGCATACCTTGCCGTGCCGTCCACAGCTCTTCAGTTCTGACAAAGCCAAAATTACTCATTTTGAAACAATGAGTGCAGGAAGCGTGTTTGTATGGTTATATTGCTTGACGGGGGGGATCCCAAGCAGTGTTCAGCCATAAGGCTACTTTGAGAACATTTCAATTCACCCGACACTAATATTCAAAATTTTGAAAACTATTTCGGCATAGCCTATAAAGCAGTTTAATTAAATGGAATGTTAGTTGTAAACAAACGAGCTACTTGGTGAGGCTTGGCCTCACAGATGCGCTCGTGCCTTAGATGGCAGGAAAAATCTTCACGATAGGCCTATTAACTAACCACCCGATTCACGTTGGCTTGGGGGAAGGGGGGCCATCAGACATTTGTGCCCAGTTAATCCGCCCTGCCCCCAACAAATCACACCTTCCCACCTCTGACAGCTTAAAAGAAGTCAAGAGGACTCCTTACTCACAGACCTATTCACAAACCTGTGGCATTTTGCCGTGTTTTGAAATCCTATGCAGCTACAGGAGCTTCCAATCGTGAGGAAGCAATTTTGCATTGTAGGCATAACTAACATGCAATAACGCCGCCAACAACAACCAAAACTAGGCTAATCATTGTCAACATGTAAATTAAATGTAACATTATTGTGAATCAAATTAAAATGTTCTCTTTTGCAAACGTAGGCATAGTAACAGAATAATTTAATAATGTTACAAAGATACTACATCAATCCGTATGTTTCATTAGGCTACTAGGCTATTTGTTTTGCCTTGATTCATTTAGACTAGGCCTTTTTATTCAGGGCCGTATTCACAAAGAATTTTAAGGCTAAAAGTAGCTCCTAACTGGCGAATTTAGGAGCAACTCCTAAAAATAATGGGCGTTTCACTCCTAACTTTAGGACTCCTAATTTTTTCACAAAAAGTAATTCACGAAGCATTTTAGACCTAAAAGTAGCACCTAAGTCTGGGACAGCTTAAGTCGAGAGGACTCCTAACTCACTAAGACCTATTCATAAACAGCTTTTTTGTGGCATTTTAGTTGCGATGTTTTGAAATGCGTAGCCTATGCGCAACAGGAGCTTCCAATCGCGAGGGAACAATTTTGCATTCATAAAAGGGATGCAATAACGCCACCAACAACAACCAAAACTACTCATTGTTAACATGTAAATGAAATGTAACGTTTCATTGTGAATCAAATTAAAATGTTCTCCTCTTTACAAACGTAGCCTAGGCATATTGGTGACAGATTCATTTTAAAATGTTGCAAAGGTAGGCTACTACATCAATCCATAGGCCTATGTTTCATTAGGCTACTAGGCTATTTGTTTTGCCTTACTCTTTATTCATTTAGGATAGGCCTTTTTATTCAGTTATTAATCATCTTCCGTCCTTCGCACTACTTGTGTAGCGCATGCATTCTCCGACCTGTCATCTGTCACTCATCATCGGAAGAGAGGTTTGAAAGTCTGAAAGGCTTTGTGAATAACTTTTAAGAGAAAACTCCAAGCTAAAATCTTTAAGTGCGATTTAGGAGTAGCCTACTCCTAGTAGTAAGATAAAAACCTTTGTGAATAGCCTACGGCCCCAGTTATTCATCATCTTCCGTCCTTGTGTAGCGCACGCATTCTCCGACCTGTCACCTGTCACTCATCATCGGAAGAGAGGTGTTTGGAATTCCCGCGTTACAATCGTCAGCCAATCAAGGTGGTCACTTCAGTCAAGCTCGTGCATGAGTAATGAGTCATCCATAGCCACGAAGACTCACTCCTAGTTTAGGAGTTGTCTGAAAGGCTTTGTGAATAACTTTTAAGAGAAAACTCCAAGCTAAAATCTTTAAGTGCGATTTAGGAGTAGCCTACTCCTAGTAGTAAGATAAAAACCTTTGTGAATAGCCTACGGCCCCAGTTATTCATCATCTTCCGTCCTTGTGTAGCGCACGCATTCTGAGACCTGTCACCTGTCACTCATCATCTTAAGGGAGGTGTTTGGAATCATGCCCGCGTTAAAATCATCAGCCAATCAAGGTGGTCACGCTTGCCCATTTACCCAAATGAATGGTCGAATATTACTGATGATCATTGTTATTTAAGAACATGCAGTGTGCATGTTAACGAACATTCTGGCGGGTCTGTTATTTACTGTAGGCTGCGCAAACCACAGGCCTTTATTTTGGGCATTCATTCATTCATTCAACCTTTATTTATTCTCGGAGGGTCATTGAGGGAAGCCCTCATTTTTTATGAAGCCGAGATTACAGAAGCGAAGCAAAGCGCTCCACAAACAAGACAACATTCGAGGACTTCTGTTGAAGAATTTTATATAAAGCCTGCGCTAACAGTAATCCTCCTGCCCCTGATAGGCCTACCACAGCTGTGGATAGCGTGGAATGTTCAAGTAATAACACAATCCAATGTGTGTCTCAATTGTCCCCCGCTGACCACCTCACACATTTCTCTAGATTTTGCAACGAACTTACATGACACAATGCCATAAAATATGCCAGTTTTAGGACACAGAATAATGTTTGTAATGATACCAGGTAGGCCTACGTTTAACAGTAACAAGTGTAATGAGCTATTCATTGTCGAAGGTGCATGGTGAAGTGAAATTCTTACTTTGGAAAACAAACATTTGCCGATATCATCGCCGATCATCAGAATATTGCAACAGATTCTGTGTTCTGGACTGCAGGTAACTTGTTAAGCCAGTGGTTCTCAAATTTTTATTTCATTCCCCACTTTGATCAAGGGGCATGACTGATGATAGTGGAGATAATGTGTTATCCCGAGGCTTTTGCAAGTCAGCATCTTCGACGGTAGTCTATTAAAAATATAAGTTTTCGATGTCCCAAACGGAGAGCCATACTTTATTGTTTTTAACGATCTCTATGCTACTCACAAAAATGTAGGCATGGGGACATGATGAAGTAGGCTATCCAACTGTCTGTGTTAAATTATTGTGATTACGAGCCAGTGGTTTTCAAACATTATGCGTGACTCGGACATCTAACTAAATGCAACAGGTATATCGTCCTCGCATTCACAAAATGAGGACCAGTGTTTTGTCAAATTGCAAATAGCTATTCGTTTTAACGATTTTTTTATGATAGCCTATACAAAAAGCACTTCATACTATCATAATTTTGGAATATGGGGAGGGAATTGGACACGTCTGCTGTCAGCCAAATATGAATGTAATTCTGTGGCATAAGCAGATGTATTTGTTTATTGTACAGAAAAATAAAAATGACATGTCAAGCAGTCAATTGACTACATTGCAGTCAAGAAGTAGGGCAAATTAAGACACTGTTTTGATTTGCGTAGTTGCGTTACCCCCAACACTGACAATAACATAGACAGCAAATTAAGATATTTTTTCGTTTTGTGGAGCGGCACCGGTAGGCTATCAAAAGCAGATTTCGATTTTCGATACCACCGTGTAGTCAAGCCTTAAGCCATACCCAAGTAGCCTTAATCGAGGTAATGTTTAATTACGATTTATTTTGTTATTGAATTCGTAGGCTGGGATTCCTCTCGGTAACAATTACGTTTAAAGGTAGCCTAGCCTCCTGCTTTTTCAGAAGGGGCGGCAGTCAGGCTACTGACAGAGCGATGTACAGGGGCAGAGCGACGCACAGTGGCTGAAAGTGGTACTAAAACTTCACGCAGCTTCACGCCTCGTAATGCGCGACTGAAGTGGCCATTTGAAAGCGATGCCCACTGTACCATTGTAATCAGAAGGAACAGTTCTATGAAATGATGTAAAATACTTATTTTAATGTTGATATAGTAATAAACAGTATTTGAAAATCCTCTCCAAATGTATATCCAGAATTTGTCAAAATTTAACTTCATTCACATAAAAATGAATTTTCATCATATTTCTCTACAAGATAGAGAACAATATAGAGTTTGTGAAATGTTCAGCAAGTTGTGGGCTATTTAACAAAAAAGACTGCATTGGAATATCACTAACCTTTCAAAAGTTAATTTTAGTGATCAGTGTAAAAAAATGCAGGAAACGGTATTTAGAATGTTGACAGAATTTACATTCACTTTCTCACCAACAACATAAAAGTATGCATAAAAACTAATAATCAAGTCAGAAAAGGTTTAGATTTATTTGGTCTATAGGAATAAACCATTTATTTGTATATAAGCAAATGCTCCAGTCAATAAGAATGACATTAAAATAAAAAAAACATACTGTACCTTACCAGTAATACAGGAAGTAAGTATACTGTATTCATTGAAGACCATTTCGGAAAATACATAAAATACATTTGCTTCAACAAATACAACTTCCTTATATAAATCAGTATAATATGAAAATTATATACATATATAAAATGTATTATTATTTATGAAAAGCTAGGAATGCAATCAACATAACTCAAAACTCAATTATTTCTAAACATTTGAAAGTGGATTACATACATAGAACAAGCCTGTGGAGAATAAACAAATACACACATATACACACAAACTCATACCCACACACACACACTTACAGAGGAGGATAGGGAAAGGTGGGGTGGGGAACCTGAAGGTTGAACACAGAAGAGCTATGACTCATTACTAAACACATCCCCTTTTGCAGAATGCCAAATCTGACAGCGATTTGTTTATCAATAAAACAAATTTGCCTACCGTTACACTCCAGGGCCATACAAACTACTTTGGTTTTATTATGTACGTTTTTTATAACAAGCTCCTGCTGTACAGGAATATGTACTTGATGGAAAGACGACAGAGTAGTAGTTGGAGCAGCTGAAGGTGAGGCTGAAATTTCAACCGAAATGCCTGTCGGCTGTTGTGATAGATTTCCTCCAAAGTCTTTCTGGCTGTAGCTACCAAACCTAGATTCAGCACCAGATTCTGCATTGCATTGTCAAACTTGAAATAACAAGAAACTACTGAAAACAGCAATGTCAATGGAGAAAAAGTGCTTTCTGGTATTCTGCGTTTTTTGGAGTACACAATATGTATTTATCATTTGGTCAACGTCCCCTGATCCCTGCCAAGACTTGGTTCCCCAGTAGCAATGGATATTAGGGAGGGAAGTGAACCCCATGTGAATGATTAATCCCAGAAACCTGTGAAACTCTTCTGAGGTCTTTGTCCCATGCCCCTGCACTGTTTGCATACGATGGTCTACTAAGCACAAGCTCCCATTCCTTCCGGTTGGTAAAACCACTATGCCTGGGACAACAATGTGAGTAAAAAAGAACAAAACAAGTCTATTTCACACAGTGTTTAAGTGGAAGTCTGCACCATCCTACGCACGGCACATAAATCTATACCTTCTTCCTCCATCCCCTCATGGTCTTCAGCATTGTGAACGAAAGCTCATTATCAGTCAGCTACCTCTTCAGGCTTGCGAGAAGGTCTGTGTAGGTCTTGTCATCCTCCATCTGAAACAACAGCGAAATCATACAAATACCTTTATTAATGTAAAACATAAAATCACAAACCTACAGATGTATGCACACAAAAGAAGAGGTAGCCTAAACTATTGAAGAATCCTCAGAATATACTCGAAATATTTCTATGTATGAAAAGTCATTTTACTACACATGGGTTTAGCTACCCTAAATCTGATTGCCTGGCTGGCATCAAGATAAAGACAGATTACATTTCACCTAGTAACAAACTGCTGAAATGCAATAATGATATTTCTGACAGAATATGTGATTTTACATCATGTTTTCTATAACTACATATTGAGGAGTTGTGCTTCATCTATTTCAAGTCAAGCCATCTTAGAAAATGTTGAGACAAGCACGTCTGATGTTTGTCATTTAGAAGTTAGCAAGCTAAAATAGTTACAGTACAGACTGCACTAATTATTAATTATTAATTAAGTGTGCTTGCAAAGTAGCCTGGTGTTCCCATCCTACGTACTTCCGGCCAAAATTTGATTTCAGCCTCGCACATAGTCTGGCCCAACCCACAGTATGCGGCCGCGCCAATCAGCAAACAGTTGAGTGATGACGCGGAACTTGCCTGCCGAGTTGCTTGTAGTCCAGCGAATTCAAGAATGCAGCACAGCAACAATGGCGAAGGAGGAAGAGACGCTAGAAGCTATCGGCGAAGTTGTCGCAATTCTCACGCAGGGAGATTACGCAGGAGCAAGAAGCTGTCTTGTCAATTTTATAAATGGCAAGGACGTTGTAGCTCTCCTTCCAACTGGCTTTGGGAAAAGTTTGATTTATCAGATGGTGATAACTAAACCTAAACACACAAGTGTACTACATGCATCACTACTTTTCATGTTTTCAAATAAACGTTTGCCTACTTAAGGAATGGAATGTTAGCTACTAGCTAGCCTACCGAGCGGGGCTCAAGGCGAGGCGGTGTGTCTTGACGTGAGCTAGCCGGTTACCGAGCGGGGCTCAAGGCAAGGCTGCTGTGATTATGCTTGACTGGGACTAGCGGTTACCGAGCTGGGCTCAAGGTAAACCGCTCTGTGTTTGGGTTTGACAGAGGCTAGCCTGTGGCTGAGCTGGGCTCCAGGCGAGGCTACCGTGCTTGTGGACAGTAACGTTAGCCAGTCACCGAGCATGGCTCAAGGTGAGGCTGCGTTGTTTTATGCCAAACAACTGCTAGTTTAACTGAGCAAGCTCAAATAACACGTAGGTCGTCAGTACAATCCAACTTATCCGAGAGTGAAGTCTGAACAGCCCGTGTAGGACAAAGTAAACTCCGTAGCTCTGACGAAGTCACCGGGCTGCGTAGAACAACAATCATCTGATAAGCGGCGAGAAGAGATAAGAGGAAAACTGGCGTGTGACAAGAGCTGATATAATCTCGGTGACATGATGCTTTTGGTATACAACTCTCGGTCTGTGGCTGGCGCAAGTTAAGGATATATCCACTACAAAGAGACTGCCCTGGCGGTCAGGTAGCCTGCATAGTAGCCAGCGGTCTGTTTAATCCTGAGAGCAGAAGTGGGAAGTGTAAGAGCCTGAACTCCGGCGCACAGCATACGTCATTACCAAACGTTGCTGATTGGTTAAGGGAACTCCAATGATTTTAAACCTCGAAATAAGCATCCGCCCATTACGGAGACAGATTATTATTACTTTGTTCCAGACTGTATGACGAAGAGAAACGTAGTCACAGGCGGTAAGGACCAGGCTACTTGAAAAGCACACTTATTGTTCTTCTTAAGTTTTATTAAGTGTGCTTGCAAAGCAGCACACTTATTGTTCTTCTTAAGTTTTATTTTTCCCGTCTCCCTAATTTTTTGTCAGCTCTAGCGCCTAGGCCCTTTGAGACAGAGACACCGTTCCAACTTTAAAACATCTGGTCAGTACCGGTGTAAGTTGCTTGCGAAGATGACATCAGGTGGGCGTGTCGTTTGTCCGCCATATTGGATTGAACAGAAAGCGAAACTAAATTTTCACAGGTCACAAATTTGGTCCGAACGCCACGAAACTTGACGTACATTATCCTTGGACCAAGCCTCACAAAAGTTACCAAAAGGATTTTTGATTTTCGAAAGCGTTTGTCTGTCACAGCCAAAGAAATCGGCGGCGAAGCTCCGAAACAGGAAGTCGTCCATATCTCAGGAACACTGTCACATATCGATACCAAATTTTGTGTTTAAACTTGGGACTCCAATGTGAGGGTGCATAAGCTAAAAAAAAAAAGAAAATGTTCCAAAAGTTTCCAGCATTTGGCAAACCACTCACCCGTATTTGTAAACTATCACCTTCCACATTTGCAGTTGTTCTGGTACATCTATCACAATGCCTTCCAAGTATGCACAATGTCTCTGGGCAGCCACAATGTCTCGGGCAACCTTGCCCAATCATGAAATCTTTGCTCTGCCATGGGATAGTATGGACTTACGAATTGAAATGGTAAGGAGAACATTAGCTATTTATTGCTGACGTAGTACAGTTATTTTCACATTGACGGTATTCAAATTAAATTTTTAATTATTGTTAAATATCATGATGGGAGAGTATTATTAAAAATGTTACAAGTATGCAAATGCATATGTTTACGGGCATTTAAGTTTTACTGTTGTTTTGTTGTAAAGACATGCAAGGCATTCTGGGCCGTAATGAACAGTGGTCGGCAGCACTCCATAGGCTATACGTATTAATATGAATAGGTGTTTCTGTAAACCTAGGGACAATAAACAGCTATCTTTGTTACAAAAACGAGCTGGTAATCGCTCATTGAAGAGGGAACTATGATAAAAAGATTGTTTTCCTAAAAGCATGGAGTTGACAAAAGAATAAGCAAGCAATGCCACGTTAATGTTAAATAGCCTACATCTGAACGCTAGGTGGCAACGTTGTATTACATTTCACTAGTGTACTTGAAATACGGTGTGAGCTTCAAAAGTAAGGAAGGTGCAAATATTATGTAATTTATCATGGGAAATTATTGGAAATGTTATTTCTTGTTTATTCTAATTGCAAACCACACACATCCATTCGTAATCACACGTACACTTTTAATACCTTGAAAAGACTCTCATTTCGTTTATTTGATGTTGCCTAGCAATGCAGCGTTCAGGATTCTAGAACAGAGCTTCAGAGAGACACGTTTTGAGTTCGTGGCCAAGTACCTAAAATATCGGTTTCCATGTGTATGTGCTGGATGGTGTGCTTCCTTTATGAAAGTAAGTGTTTTATAGAGTTACAGACATAATAAGTCATGTTGTAGTGGTCAACATAAATGTGCCCCTTCTGTTATTAGAATGCTAAGCGGAGAAGCATGCTAAGCAGAGAAGCATGCTAAGCAGAGATTTAGTATCATTAATTTCTTGTGTGGCTAGCTATAGGGATGTAGTATACATATATATGTATGTTGCTAATTAACTTCGTAACTTTGTCACTTATAACTTTAGGACTGCTATTTAGCACTTTAGCCCTAAAAGTAGCACCTAAGTCTGTGACAGCTTAAAAGAAGTGGCGAGGACTCCTAACTCCTAACGCGATGTTTTGAAATGCGTCTACTATTGTTTACAGGATCTTCCAATCGCGAGGGAGCTTGCATTGTAGGCATAACTAAGGGATGCAATAACACCACCAACAACCAAAACTAGCCTACTCATTGTCAACATGTACATTAAAACGTTTCATGTGAATCAAATTAAAATGTTTTCTTTGCAAACGTAGGCATAGGCATATGGTGACAGATTAATTTAATAATGCTGCTGTGTGAATCACGGTAAGCGCGAATGAAGTGGCCACTTCTTAATGGGACGCACTGTATGGAAGTGGGCTAAGTAAAATAGAGATGTTTCAAATAAGATAAGGTTAATCAGAATTCTACGATATGCCCGCTTGACAACGGCAGAGATAGAACTGGCCTTTGGCCATAGCAACCATCCATTTAGAACGATTGGCCTTCATAGCAACCAAAGATCTGAGCTGTGTTGCAATGTGAGGCAAAGTATAGAAAGGTGATGAAATACACAGAGACAGGTCAAGAAATATAGTGCAATGTAGACAGTAGTATACAGTTGATTTACAGACGGTGGTTTAGAGTAATATGAAGTATTCCTTTATTCTGAGATACATCTGAGATAGCTACATCAATAGGCTCTCAAAACAACCCGAGGCTCACAAAACAATCCCAAACAGACATAAGGCTTTATAGAGCAAATCCATATAGATTATTTGTCAAATAAACCAGTAAAACAGAATTAGGGGATGGAATATCTAACATTCACACTCATTGCTCATATTTTTAAAATAAATCAGTGAAAAAGTATCCTGACAAACAAGCAGCATTTTAATGCCTTGGTCATATTTCATAATTTCAATTCTTCTCTAGGTTACCTGATAGCCCAGTTTAAGAGGTGCAAGACGCATGACATTATTTATTTTTGCAGCCAATCACTGCTGTTGTTTTATTTTATTGATTTGATCTTAGTCATAGAAGCTAAATTCGAAGGCAGGCCACAGGTAAAATCCAACAAACCGCATTCACCCCGCAAGCCAATAGTTGAATAGCCCTCTCCTAGAGCTTTAGAGGTATTGCCACTGCTCCAACACTGAAAGGCACAGTTAGAATGCTTGCCAGGTTCAGCATAGCGTATGCCACTGTCTGCTCACGTTGGTGACCGGACCAGGACAAGCACACTTTCGCAGTTCCCTCCGGAAATGCAGTCTAGTTATATATACTCTTTGGGGGAAATTTGGTCTCTGCATTCATCCCAATTTGTGAATTAGTGAAACACACTCAGCACACAGTGAACACACAGTGAGGTGAAGCACACACTAATCCCGGCACAGTGAGCTGCCTGCAACAACAGCGGCGCTCGGGGAGCAGTGAGGGGTTAGGTGCCTTGCTCAAGGGCACTTCAGCCGTGCCTACTGGTCGGGGTTCGAACTGGCAACCCTCCGGTTACAAGTCCGAAGCCCTAACCAATAGGCCAAGGCTGCCCCCAAAGGGGTAACAACAACAACCTACAGGTAACAACCCGAGGAAAGGCAATAAGTTAATTACATTTCTGACAGAATATGTGATTTCACATCTTATTTTCTACAACTACATATTGAGAGGAGTAGAAATATCGCTCAACTTATTTCATGTCAGAACTTAACGCAATTTGAAACGCGGAGCCCATTGATTCAGCTTTGGTTTGCTATACTGTCTTGACAATATAATGCTTACCTTGGCCCCAGCTGTGGCGCAACTGGCTGGGGCACCTGCACTGTACGCCGGCGACCCGGGTTCGATTCCCGCCCCGTGGTCCTTTCCGGATCCCACCCCTGCTCTCTCTCCCATTCGCTTCCTGTCACTCTCCACTTTCACTATCATTAAAAGCATATGGTACTAGAAAACAAACTTACCTACAGGTTATATACTAACAGTTTTTTAAATGAAACTTTCAAATGAAAATAACTGATATCAAAAGCAAACGAGAATACTGCAAGCAGTTCAGAGTAATGCAGCTAGCTGAAGTTACGTGATGATGCACTAGCCCCCCGCTATGCCATAATGTTGACGCTGATGAGAAAATATATTACTGTCAAATAACATGATTTAAGGACTTCAAATTAAGATAAACCATAACTAGAACCGGTGTAAAAACAATATTACCTCAGTTTATCCAGTTGTGTGGTTTCCAGTAGAAGTAAACTCCAACTTAAGTGCAGGTGGCATCCGGCTGTCCACGTCAAATGCACCGACGGAAGTGAAAATATTTTTTCAAGACTCATTTTCAAGTATCCAAAACATTTCGCGCCATAAACCCCTTAACCAATCATATCAAATTGAAGCTTATGTTGTCAGCATTACGGGGAAGATTTCAAAAATAAAATCAGTCATTGGACAGCTGAGATATTAGACGATTGGTCATCATTACTTTTGTAACGGAATTAGAACGGTCGGGCTCGTAAGGGTTAAGATGCAGTGGAAGTTGATCCTTTCACCAGCACGTTTTACTCCCAAGAGGCGGAGCAAGTAAATTGTCGCCCAAGTGGTTCCGTGGGTCTGTGACTGTAAAGTGGTTTCCAGAGTCTTTAACGTAATCTTGAAGATAGTTTGGAGCAAAAGGTTTTAGTTGTATCAAATCGTCCCAGTTAGCCTGACGAGCCAGACCCACATCAAGATGTGGTGTCTGGGGACTGACCATCTTCCAAAGAGAACTTTGTTTTAATACAGTAGAAGCAACAGCAGAATGCACTGATGAACACTAAACCAATGCAAGCAGGAAGTCAAAAATTCAAAAGTTGTTGAATCCAAAATAGATATACTTTACACTCTTACACAAATTTGTGAACTGACTTGTTTGTGCAAATCAATGGTTATTTTATTTTCATCATATCTGCAGGTGTAAAATATAATAGAATTTAAATGACAACTATATATTTTTTGAGTATTTTTGAATAAAAATAAAATAAAATAAATTCAACTATTTTACAAAGCATTAATGTATTTTACAGGGTTCCCGCGGGGTCTTAAAAAGTCTCAAAAAGCCTAAAATTCAGAACTTTAAATTTAAGGCCTTAAAACGTCTTAAAAACAGCCAGATTTTCATTCCGAGGTCTTAAAATTAATTTAGTCAGGTCTAAAAAATATTTTACCATTGTTCATTTCCAGAAACGCTGGCTGCATAAAGTTATTACAAAGTAGCAAAAAGGTATTGAGTCGTAGCTTGCAAAGCAGAGCTCTAACGTCTTTGCAACCATTGTAACAAAACCAGCAGAATGCTCAGAACATTGGTTCAGTGTGTTGTAGTTCTTTCTGGGAGATATTGGTGTTGGTACGTAGCCTACGCAGTGATAAATCTACAAATCCGGTGATGAATGCAATACCTGCCCGCAAAATACGTCTGCGTCTCCTCAGAATTTGTTAAAGTTCGGCTACGTGTGGAAAATGGGAAAGTGTAGGCCTACTTTCAACGAGACATGGCTACTGTAGATCCAGTGATGCCAGTAACGTGTTACTCTATTTTGACCACTTTTTTCGAGTCTAACACGCTATTTCTAGCAATCAGATTAAAGTTACTTATCCTAGTCACTGTGCGTTAGGCCTACTATTTTTGTCATTTACCTTAGGAAAATGTATATTCTTTGCTTTTTTCTTGTCTCTGGGATTAACGCTCACGTTTTCAGCATGATGACTCACGTGTAATACCATGCAGCAACACAAACATAAACAACAATAGAGGGAGGAGAGAGATGCGCATTTTAGCTATACAGTCATTATTTTGAGTTTGTGTCCGCTTAACATGATAACATTAAGGTACGTTGTACACTCTGTGCTGGTGACAAAGTGCTGTCTAGCTAGACATACCAAGTCTCCCGAAGTTCTGGGAGTCTCCTGATAGCGGCTTCCTGACGCCCGCAAATTAGATAAAATCTCCCGGAATCTAGAACGAACAAGAGTGCGCAAGCCAGACCGGGAATCTGTGTGCATCTGAGTTTAGCGCGCACACGACGGAGAGGGAGAGAGAGAGGGGTGGTGCGTGTGTGCCTAAAGCGCAACCAAGACAGAGAGCACCCTGGCCTGTTTTGCTAAATCAACCAATCAATTTTCAGTGTAGGTGGGCTTTTATCTTTTTTCTCCCGAACTAAATTAATCAGTTCAGTGTATCTAGGAACAGCAGCGTCATGGCAGAGTCAGTGGCCCCCAAAAAGGAACATTTAAGACCCATTTCACATCAGACTACACAAAAGTGTACCCTTGTCTCATAAGAGTAAAACATAATGATAGTCTTGCACACTGCACTGTTTGTAGCATTGCCCATGGCTGCAAAAGACTTGTTGAGGTGAGTTTAACAAGTGTCATTTAATTTGCTATTATTCAGGCCTATACTAGATGGCTAGTTGCCAAGGCTACATGAAAAGCCTTTTCTTTGCAAACACCACGCTCTCCCGTTTGTTGGGAGGTCTGCTATAGCCTACATTGTTGACATTACTGTTAAAATGCATTTCAAATAAAGTGAGTATTGGCAAAACCGGTTGTCATTTTTATGTTGAGGCGGCGGGGGGTGTTGTCGGCAGCTGCTGAAAGTAACTAATAAAGTAACTTGTAATCCAACTCAGTTACTTTACTGATTACTTGATTTTAAAGGTAAACTATGCAGTATTGGCCATGTCCTTACTGTTCTCTCGGTTTTTGCTGCTTTTTCGCTGGCTCTGTCATGATGAATGTCTGAGAAACTCCATCGCTACCTTTTTCTAGCTGGTGCCTGGCGTGTATGTGTATTTGAATGCAGTAAAGCAATTTGTTACACTCGTTATACTTCCTGACACTGAGACCGTCGGCCCGCCGGCCCACATTTGCAAGGGTGGTTTTTCCGCTCACAGGCGCTAGGGGGAAGCGAGACGGCCACCATTCAACCCAAAAAAAGTCATATAACCATTCCAATGACTCTGAAGCTGTTAAATTAAGGTAAATTAAGCTAAAAAATTTGCATATTAAGCTAAAAAACCTGCATAGTGTGCCTTTAAAAGTAACTAAGTTACTTTATAAAGGAGTAATCAGATTACTTTTTCAAGGTAACTGTGGCAACACTGGCTAGATCACAGCGATGTCTGCTGTTGGTTACAAGTGGTACCAGCTCCGGGTACGAGGCTCGCTGCAAACTTTGCAAAAAAAATATTCAATTAGGGACTCTGGGTGTGAAGGCGCTGGAGTCACAAGCCAGAGCATGCAGAGAAACATAAGCTAGCCGCAAAATGCAAACTGTTTATCAGCACTATAGCCGCTAAGATCATTCGAAAGCTCCGGTTTCGCTCTTTCAAGTGACGTCTGTGCGACTTGTGTGAGATAAGTACTCCGTGAGTATTTCAACAGAGAATAATGGAAGTGAATTTGGACACATATTAATACTATATATTTTTAGGAGGGCTTTTGATCATCTTTGGGTGGTTTCAGCTCCCCCAAAATACTGTAAGCCTAACGACGTCCTTGACAAGGCTCATACACATACCCCACCTACACTCATTCTCATGCAAACACACACACACGCACACAAGTGCAGAGTGTCCACCCAAAACACAATTTCACACCCAGTTTTAACTCCAGTCTCATTTTTGACTTCCTTGATGAAATCTATTCTATTTGAGGGCTAGTTTGTTTTAGATTATTTTCATTTTGGGCTTAAGGTTTAGGGCATTTGGTACGTGACACGGATATTTTTCCTTCAGTATACTACAAGTGAGCAATGTAAAAATCAGTTGGGTTGTAGACGTTGGGTGTGGAAGGTTACTAGTTTGATTGCTTTATCTGTAAATTAAATGAATGCTTTTTCAACAACTTTTCAATGATTTTTTCAGAATTTCTTTGATTTGAATATTTTTCGGTAATGCGTCGTGTAGGTCTTACATTTCAATCTTTATGGTCTTAAAATGTCTTAAAAAGGTCTTAAATTTGACTTACTGAAACCTGCAAGAACCCTGATTTTAGAATTAATAATTAACACAACAAATAACACTTTTTATACTAGCTACTAAATATAACGACTCATTTACTGTTCAATTCCTGCAGCAGTACTTTCACTTCAAAGCATGTGTCATTTATGGTAATCAAATTGTCTTGCTCATGTAGTGTATAATATATGGTACAAATGAAAGCTGGTGCCTCAGCCTCAATTAGTGTGCACACGGCCCTGGAGTATCATGCCCTTTTATGGTGATTGACAGGGCGTTTACCTATGGTAATTAAGAACAATTGGCACGCCCTGTCAACTTAAGAAGAAATGGGATTCAGCATGAAAAGAACAAAACTACGAATGATTCTGAGGTTTAAGAACACCTTCGTGAATCTGCCTAAGAGGTTTCATAGGACCTTCTTAAGAACAGAGTTAAGAAAATTCTTAGGAAGATATTGGTGAATGAGGACCAATGAGCAGGCTTACTTGAATGAAGTAGACAGACTTTCAAACTGGAGCCAAAACAACAACCTACTCCTAAATGTTACCAAGACTAAGGAGATGTTTATAGATTTCAGGCGTGATTAGCAAAAAGGTTTTCCAACCTCTCCAGATCAGTGACTCTCAGGTGGAAAGGGTAGAGAGTTTTAAATATCTCGATGTTCATATTTTCTGAAGATCGGACCAGAAAGGCACGCCAGCGTCTTTCTCACCTCAGACGCCTGAAGTACTTTAGGCTACCTCAGCAATTACTTAAGAACGTTTACAGAGCCACCATTGAAAGTATTATTACTGGGAATATAACAGCTTGGTATGGAAACAGTACCCAGCAAGACTGTAAAGCCCTAAAGAGAGTAGTGAGATCAGCTGGACGTACCACCAGGAGCACACTACCCAACCTAGAGGAAATCTACATCAGGAGAGAAAAAGTCGAGAGTAAAGCACACTACCCAACCTAGAGGAAATCTACATCAGGAGAGTAAAGCACACTACCCAACCTAGAGGAAACATACATCAGTAAAGTCGAGAGTAAAGCGCACTACCCAACCTAGAGGAAATCTACATCAGGAGAGTAAAGCACACTACCCAACCTAGAGGAAACATACATCAGTAGAGTAAAGTCCAGAGTAAAGCACACTACCCAACCTAAAGGAAGTCTACATCAGTAGAGTAAAGTCCAGAGTAAAGGAAATCGCCAGAGATCCCAGTCGCCCCCAACAGTAGCCTCTTCTCTGCCGTACAAAACAAACTTACTTACAGGTTATGCTAACAGCTTTTAAATGAAATTGTTAAATAAAAATAACTGACATCAAAAGCAAAGTTTACATTACGATACACTAGCCCCCGCTATGCCATAATGTTGACACTGATGAGAAAGCATATTATTATTCAAATAACGTGATTTTAGGACTACAAATTAGGATAAACCATAACTAGGACAGATGTAAAAACATATATTACCTCAGTTTATCCAGCTGTGTGGTTTAGGTAGGCTATGAAAATGTCACAACTCTCCATTTTGTTAAACCATTGGTTGTTGATCATTACAATAAATATACCCAATAACGGTACTGCTTTCTGTTCCAGCACTCCAACATTAAAGGGTACTTGCTGTTAATAGGCCTGAGTTTAAAAGTATGTTCCCTCTAACACACACTAACGGCTGCCAGACCTGCCGCTTTAGCACATTTGCGCTGGAGGATTTAATGTTAGTTTTGTTTCCAACCCCGTGTTGTTCATCGTGCAAGCAAGAAGTAACATTGTCATGAGCTCTCTCTCTGCCTGGTAACACACGCTGATTGAAGTCTGACCTCCACCTGTTCCTGCTCTGCTCTGCTCTGCCTCACCCTCGTTACCTACCAGCTGCACTGCATTCACCACTCATCATGCCCTGTATATAAAGCCTTGCTTTTCAGTCCACACTTGTCAGATCGTCTGCAACCAGCACCAGTTACCTGCCTGTTTTGGAAAACGCCTCTGACTCTTTGCCTGTGATCCCGGACCCGCTCGACTACTTCTGTGTTCTCCAGCCCCGGTAATCTTGACCTGCCTTCCGTCCCTCTTCTACGAATACCGCCTAGTCCTTGACTGTACTGTTGCTTCGTTTCAATTGCTGTTGTGTGTGTGTTTCCCCCAGGACTTCCCGGATCATCCAGCTCCTGCCATCGCTGTTCGGCTACTGGGGGAACACACACACGCAGACTCTTGGAACTCCTGTACCCCCCCCGGAACCCCTGAAACCCCCTTAACCCCCAACCCTTAAATAAACTTTTGAACGTGACGCTTTTGTGGTCCTCGTCCTGTTTGGTGTCTGACAGTACGATCTGACCAAACATGGACCCAGCGCACGGTCGAACCAGCATGGAAACCGACGAACCAGAACCACCCACCGCCATGCAACGCCTGGAAGAGACAGAGAGAGAGGTAAACCGCAACACTGCTGACATTGCCGTCAACCAACAGCGTCAGCAGTTCCAGCAGCAACAGCAACAACTTGCAATGATCATTCAACTTCTCACCAACCTTTCTCCTCTGCCTGCTCCCACCGGCCCAGCCCCAGCCAGCCTGCTCACCGGCCCAGCACCCGAGTCTCCTGCCCAGTCCACTGCTGCCGTGGCTGCCGGAGCCCCAGAACCCAGGATCGGCAATCCAGAGCGGTTCAGCGGCGACCCAACCCAGGTACGGGCGTTCCTGACGAGCTGCCGTGTCCAGTTTACCCTGCAACCCAGGACTTTTGCCACTGAAGGGGCGAGGGTCGGTTACGTGATCACTCACCTGACGGGCCGAGCTCGACTCTGGGGAACGGCGGAGTTCGAGCGCCAGACCCCAGCATGTGCAACCTTCAACCTATTCGCAGAGGAGATGCTCAAGGTATTCGATTTGGAATCCACAACAGCCGAGGCATCTCGGACCCTGATGAGTATTCGCCAAGGCAGAAGGACTGTTGCGGATTACTCCATTGACTTTCGAACTGTGGCAAGTCGGAGCTCCTGGAACATGGAAGCATTGGTGGATGCCTTCCTCCACAGCCTGGCGGACTACATAAAGGACGAGCTGGTTTCCCATGATCAACCCCCCACTCTTGATGAAGCCATTGCTCTGGCTGTCCGCATCGACCGCAGGATCCAGGCCCGCCGTCGTGAGAGGGCGCCAGAGTCCATCCACCAGCACACGGAGTGTCCCAACTGCCCTTCTGTCCGCACCTGCCACACCATCTAGCCAGCCGGACCAGTCTGAACCGATGGAGATCGGCCGCGCCTCCCTAACCCCTGCAGAGCGCCAGCGACGCATCACCTCCAACTTGTGCCTGTACTGTGGTGGTGATGGTCATCGAGTCGCCACCTGTCCAGCAAAAGCCGGAGCTCACCAGATGTAGGAGGAATCCGGATGAGCTCAATGAACATTCAGCCCTCCATCAGCCGTAAACCCCTCATCCAAGTCTGTCTTCACCTGTCTGATTCCACCCATACCCTGGCAGCCCTGGTGGACTCTGGCGCAGAAGCAAACATTATTGACACAGGACTTGCTCGTCAGCTGGGCTTGGAAAGCCATCGCTTGTCCACTCCTGTTCCAGCCCGGGCCCTGGACGGTCACGTAATTGGCACAGTTACCAGCATCACAGCCCCCATCTCAATGATGGTGTCAGGAAACCACCGAGAGACCATCCGCTTCCACCTGCTCAGCTCTCCAGGCCAACCCCTAATCCTGGGCTACCCTTGGCTCCGTCTCCACAATCCTCACCTCGATTGGGCCTCCGGAACTGTGAAAGAGTGGGGAAATGCCTGCCACCTGACCTGTTTGCGTGCTGCCTCGCTGCCCCCCGGCTCAGTACCCCCCAGCACTGCCCCCGACATTTCTAATGTCCCTGAATGTTACCATGGCCTCCGAGAGGTGTTCAACAAGACCAAAGCCACATCTCTGCCCCCACACCGTCCGTACGACTGTGCCATTGATCTCCTCCCTGGGACTGCTCCACCCAAAGGTCACCTCTACTCACTATCCCCTCCTGAAAGAAAAACTATGGAGGATTACATCAGGGACTCCCTGGCAGCTGGACTCATCCGCCCGTCTTCCTCTCCTGCTGGTGCCGGGTTCTTCTTTGTGGGAAAGAAAGATGGTTCTCTTCGCCCCTGCATTGATTATCGAGGTCTGAATGATGTCACAGTGAAGAACCGGTACCCTCTGCCTTTACTCATCTCTGCTTTTGAGTTGCTCCAGGGATCCACTATTTTCACCAAACTGGACCTTAGAAATGCTTACCACCTAGTGCGAGTAAGGGAGGGTGACGAGTGGAAGACTGCATTCAACACCCACACCGGCCATTATGAGTACCTGGTAATGCCATTTGGCCTCACCAACGCCCCAGCGGTATTCCAGGCGCTGGTGAATGATGTGCTGCGGGACATGCTGAATAAATTTGTCTTCGTGTACCTGGACGACATCTTAATTTTCTCCAGAACTCTGTCCGAACACACCAGTCATGTCCAGCTGGTTCTTCGACGGCTCCTGGAGAACTCTCTCTATGTCAAAGCGGAGAAATGCGAGTTCCATGCTCAGACTGTGTCATTCCTGGGATACATCGTCGCTGAAGGTAATATCCAGATGGACCCCGCAAAGGTCTCGGCAGTTACCTCCTGGCCAGTTCCGGGGAATAGGAAGAAGTTGCAGCAATTCCTCGGTTTTGCCAATTTCTACCGGAAATTCATCCGGAACTACAGCTCCGTCGCCGCTCCCCTCACAGCTCTGACCAGCATCAAACACCCCTTTTTCTGGACCTCAGAGGCCAACACAGCCTTTCATACCCTCAAGGCCCGGTTCACCACTGCCCCCATCCTCCAGATGCCGGATTCAGACCGGCAGTTCGTTGTCGAGGTGGATGCCTCAGACGTGGGAGTCGGGGCCATACTCTCTCAACGGGCAGAGGAGGACAACAAGTTGCACCCCTGTGCATTTTTCTCTCGCCGGCTTTCACCTGCAGAGCGCAATTATGATGTTGGAAACCGTGAGCTGTTGGCTGTCAAGCTTGCCCTGGAGGAGTGGCGTCACTGGCTGGAGGGGTCCACAGTTCCGTTCCTGGTCTGGACCGATCACAAAAACCTCGAATACATCCGCAATGCCAAACGTCTTAACCCCAGACAGTCCCGCTGGGCCTTGTTTTTCACCAGATTCAACTTCACCCTGTCATACCGCCCAGGTTCTCGGAACACCAAGCCGGACGCTCTCTCCCGTCAGTTTCATAAGGATGACGCCCCTTCCCAGGAACCTGCATCAATTCTGCCCGATCCCTGCGTCGTAGCTGCCCTGACCTGGGATATCGAGGAGGAAATTCAAGAGGCCCTCCGTGACCATCCCAGTCCCAGTGCATGCCCAGATGGTCATCTCTTCGTCCCAGAGAATTTGAGGTCCCGGGTCATACAGTGGGGACACAACTCCCGCCTTGCCTGCCACCCGGGCTCCGCCCGCACCTGCCATCTCCTTGCCCAGCGCTTCTGGTGGTCTTCTTTGAGAAGGGATGTCCGAGAATTCCGTGCCTGCCCCTCCTGCAATCAGAACAAGTCCTCCACTCGGCCCCCCGCTGGTTTACTCCAGCCCTTGCCTGTGCCCACACGACCCTGGTCCCACGTCTCCTTGGACTTTGTAACTGGCCTCCCACCATCAGGTGGGATGACGGTCATTCTCACTGTGGTTGACCGGTTCAGCAAGATGGCACACTTCATTCCCCTCCCTAAACTGCCATCTGCCAGAGAGACTGCCCAGGCTGTTCTTGATCATGTCTTCCGTCTACACGGGCTGCCCAGGGATGTTGTCTCTGACCGAGGCCCGCAATTCACCTCTACATTCTGGAAGGAGTTCTGCCGTCTTCTAGGGGCCACAGTGAGTCTCACCTCTGGGTTCCACCCCCAGTCCAATGGTCAATCCGAGCGGGCAAACCAGGAGCTGGAGAAGGCGCTGCGGTGCATGGTTTCTCGCAAACCCCAGGCTTGGGCACAACAACTGATGTGGATAGAGTATGCTCACAACTCCCTCACCTGCTCTGCCACTGGTATGTCACCTTTCCAGTGTGTGTATGGCTACCAGCCCCCCCTGTTCCCCAGCCAGGAAGGAGATGTGTCCTGCCCGTCTGCCCTCGCCTATGCCCGCCGTTGCCGTCGTACCTGGTCACAAGCTCGTGCCACGCTACTCAAGTCAGCTGTCAGCTATGCCACTGGGGCTAACCGCCAAAGATCGCCGGCACCCGCCTACCGTGTTGGCCAGAAGGTGTGGCTGTCAGCCAAGGATCTCCCACTGCGGGTGGAATCGCGTAAACTGGCACCTCGATTCCTCGGCCCGTTCCCTATCCAGAGGGTCATCAGCCCAACCGCAGTCCGGCTCCAGTTGCCAACCTCCATGAGGGTGCACCCTACTTTCCATGTTTCGAAAGTCAAGCCGACGCATGAAAGCCCGCTGGTCCCCGTGCCGCTTCCTCCTCCTCCTCCTCGCCTCGTTGACGGTGGGCTGGTGTACACCGTTCGACGCCTGCTTCGGTCCAGACGGCGAGGTAGGGGCCTCCAGTATCTCGTCGACTGGGAGGGCTATGGACCTGAGGAGAGAACCTGGGTGCCAGCCAGTCGGATTGTGGACCGGACACTCATCGCCGACTTCCACCGTCTGCATCCTGATCAACCTGCAATCCGTAGGGGCTGCCCCAGAGGGGTCCCTAACCATCCTGCCCGCCCGGCTTCCTGTCCTGTGCCTGACCCTGACCCTGTCTCGGTACCTGTCCCGTCTTCTGTCCACGACCCTCCAGCTCCCTCCGAGGATGAGGATGTTCACTCGGACCGCTCGGAGGAATTCTAGCCCTCCACCGGCTCCCCTCCGCCCTCCCGATGTGGTGTCACTCTTGGGGACTTCTGGGGCCGTCCCTTAGGGGGGGGGTTCTGTCATGAGCTCTCTCTCTGCCTGGTAACACACGCTGATTGAAGTCTGACCTCCACCTGTTCCTGCTCTGCTCTGCTCTGCCTCACCCTCGTTACCTACCAGCTGCACTGCATTCACCACTCATCATGCCCTGTATATAAAGCCTTGCTTTTCAGTCCACACTTGTCAGATCGTCTGCAACCAGCACCAGTTACCTGCCTGTTTTGGAAAACGCCTCTGACTCTTTGCCTGTGATCCCGGACCCGCTCGACTACTTCTGTGTTCTCCAGCCCCGGTAATCTTGACCTGCCTTCCGTCCCTCTTCTACGAATACCGCCTAGTCCTTGACTGTACTGCTGCTTCGTTTCAATTGCTGTTGTGTGTGTGTTTCCCCCAGGACTTCCCGGATCATCCAGCTCCTGCCATCGCTGTTCGGCTACTGGGGGAACACACACACGCAGACTCTTGGAACTCCTGTACCCCCCCCGGAACCCCTGAAACCCCCTTAACCCCCAACCCTTAAATAAACTTTTGAACGTGACGCTTTTGTGGTCCTCGTCCTGTTTGGTGTCTGACAAACATCTCACTCTTTATTTACATAAGTTGTAACACCTCACTTATTATTTACATAAGCAAGAAGTAGTAAGTAAGTAGTAAGTAATATACTCTTTTGATCCCGTGAGGGAAATTTGGTCTCTGCATTTATCCCAATCCGTGAATTAGTGAAACGCACACAGTGAGGTGAAGCACACACTAATCCCGGCGCAGTGAGCTGCCTGCAACAACAGCGGCGCTCGGGGAGCAGTGAGGGGTTAGGTAGATATATAGATAGATAGATACTTTATTAATCCCCAGGGGAAATTCAAGGTCTCAGCAGCATACAGACAACACAAACACATTCTTTAACAGCAGAAAGAGTAATTAAAGTATATAATATAAAAACACAACTAAGCAATAAGGACAGTAGAAGATAAAGAATATGCTAAATATACTAAAATACAAATTATACTAACTAACACTTAATCTAAATCAATTTTAAAAACAGTATCCACATAGTGGTGATTAATCAATCAGAGGCGCGCTTGTAATGACTGAGGCAGGGACTGAGCCTGTGATTCTCTGTGCATAGTAAGGTATGGTAAGGTGCTCTAAGGTGCTCTGTGTGAATGAGTGTCATGGTGGTAGTGCAATGGTGATAGTGGTCATGGTGATAGTGCAAATGAGTAAGTCCAACAGTGCAACAATGCAGAAATAAAGTAAAGTAAAGTCTATATATCTATATATTTAACTATTTAAAGAAAATGTATAAGTGTGGCCACAGTTCGGCTGTGGCATGGAGGGGGGTTATGCATATGTGCTAATGTGCTAATATAGCACGCAAACAGTGAGGCATAAAGACAGTGGTAAAAGTGGCTAGTGGACAGACAGTATCCAAACATGGAGGGGGTGAAGAGGCAGACAGACTATGCAGAGAAGTCTATCTCTCCTCTTCCCTTAAGTGAGGCATTGAACAGTTCAATGGCCCTGGGGACAAATTACCTTCTCAGTCTGTCAGTTGTGCAAGGCAGTGAGCGAAGTCTCCAGCTGATCAGGCTCTTCTGCTTTACAATAGTGCTGTGGAGTGGGTGACACTCATTGTCCAAGATGTTGATCAGTTTGTTCAGGGTCCTTTTGTCAGATAGTGAAGTGATGCACTCCAGTTCAGCTCCCACTACAGAGCCAGCTTTCCTTACCAGCCTGTCAATTCGCCCAGCATCCTTCTTCTTTGTGCTTCCTCCCCAGCATACCACAGCATAGAAGAGGACGCTGGCAACAACAGACTGGTAGAACATCCTGAGGAGCTTGCTGCACACATTGAAGGACCGCAGCCTCCTCAGGAAGTACAGCCTGCTCTGCCCTTTCTTGTAGAGTGCATCAGTGTTGGCTGACCAGTCCAGTTTATTGTCCAGGTGGAGACCCAGATACTTGTAGGTGCTAACCACCTCCACATTGACCCCATCAATGTGGACTGGTAGCAGAGTGGGCTTAGACCTGCGGAAATCCACCACCATCTCCTCGGTCTTTGAAGTGTTAAGTTGAAGATGATTGAGTTTGCACCATTGCACAAAGTCCTCCACCAGGCTCCTGTACTCCTCCTCCTGCCCATTCCTGATACACCCCACAATTGCAGTATCATCAGAAAACTTCTGCATGTGGCATGACTCGGTGTTTTAGCAGAAGTCAGATGTGTCCAGGGTGAACAGGACTGGAGAGAGCACAGTTCCCTGTGGCGCTCCGGTGCTGCAGATCACAGTGTCAGAGAGACAGTTCTTCAGTCTGACGAACTGTGGTCGCTCGGTCAGGTAATCTGTAATCCAGGTTACCAGGTGAGTGTCCACACCCATCTGCAAGAGCTTGTCTCTCAATCTGAGGTTCTGGATAGGTGTTAAAAGCACTTGAGAAATCAAAGAACATGATTCTCACAGCACTTTTCCCCTTGTCTAGGTGGGAATGTGTCCTGTGTAGAAGATAAGTGATGGCTTCGTCCATGCCCACTTTCTCCTGGTATGCAAACTGTAACGGGTCTAGTGCATGGCGTACCTGGGGTCTGAGCATGCCTAAGACCAATCGCTCCATTGTCTTCATCACATGTGATGTAAGAGCGACAGGTCTGTAGTCATTAAGCTCACTAGGGTGTGGCTTCTTAGGGACAGGGGTGAGACATGATGTCTTCCACAGTGTTGGAACTTGTCCAAGGCGTAGACTCAATTTGAAGATGTGCTTCAGTGGCTCCCTCAGTTCAGCAGCACAGGCCTTGAGTAGCCTTGGACACAGTCTGTCAGGCCCCGCTGCTTTATTGCTGTGCCATCTCTTGAGCAAGGTGCCTTTCTCAAGGGCACTTCAGCCGTGCCTACTGGTCGGGGATCGAACCGGCAACCCTCCTGTTACAAGTTCGAAGCGCTAACCAGTAGGCCACGGCTGAGTGACATCTCACTCATTATTTACATAAGTTATGAATTGAAAAAGTACATTTTTTCAATAATATGCAACTTTTTGCTCACACACTCATACTCATACACACACACACACACACACTCTCGGTGTGTGCATCACACACACACATACATACAAACACACACACAAACACACTCATACAAACACACACACACAAACATACTGTATAAATACACTAGAGCCCAACCGATCTATCGGCGGGCCGATATTATCGGCCGATATTAGGCATTTTCCAAACTATCGATATCGGCATTTATAATGGCCGATAAATGAATATTTTAAAAATAAAATAAAAACGGCCGAAACACCCTTCAACCATGTCATGAGTGTTGGCGTTGTA